>NW_026683713.1:484766-509766 GCF_030247195.1 Topomyia yanbarensis | reverse complement strand
ATAAATAGCGTGGGAAATAAAAAAAACCTTATGAATTGACTAGATTTTCTAAACGTCTGACGATCGAATTTCTCTGCACTTTGACAATTCAAGTCTATGGACTTGAAAACGGTATCAGTTTCTTTACGAACCGTATGACCCAAATTCGCAACAAGTTAGCATATTCGAAGCGGATCTTGGTCTTGAAGGCTATGGAGTTGCAAAAAAACATAACCGCACTTGTTTGCGCGAAACGACACAAACGCAAACAGTTTGAGCCTCTAAATAAATTCTTACCACCAACATAAACACAGAATATGCAAATGAGCCAACAACAGCAAACGAGCGGATCGGCGTCCATTTTTCACCCATTCGGCAGCCGCCGTACGTTTCGAATTGGGTGTGGAAGGGGTTGCTGGCTCTCTCGTGTCCCACGCACTCGTTTTCATGCCTAACGACGACGACGCTCGGGCCTGACAAACGCTGAGAAATTGAGTTCGAGCGTTGGCCGAAAAAAGCAGTACACTTGTCACCCTGTCATTATCGACATCCAAGCCCAATGTTTGGAATTAGAAAACATCGTAGGTACCTCGCTGGCAGCCAGTGAATGACTGGTTTGCGTTTATCCCGCGGGTTGGTCGTTTGGCGTGGACTCTTTCAGCGGGGAACGTCGCGGATTAGTTGCCATTATTGAGGGACGCGGTGGTGACAAACGGAGTCCACAAAGGAAACAAGCGCCAAAGAAATGTTTTAGCTGAATAAAGCTGTCCTATGTTCTTGGTTAATGCGTTCTGGTTTTATTACGACCGGTTATTTGACGGCATTACGAATCTTTTCTTGAAAATGCGCTACCACTTAACACTTATCAATATAAATTCAGTCATTTGAAAACAGTTGGCTTTCAATGAGAACTGTTTCATTCGAGAATCGTCGTCTCTTACGTTAGCATTGAAATCCTTTGAGTCAAACAAAAAGAGCAGCGATAAGAGAGAAAGCGTCGTTGTATGAATCGAGCTAGAAGAGTGCGTACCGATGATGGTGCCACTATTTAACCCAAATGACGAATAATTCGCGGTAACTTTTCAATCGAAACCAATAAAACCTAAACACGTCGCTTCCATTGACTGCGTGCCTTCTAATCCTCACTCACGATATCACCGTTTCAATTTGGAACGGTCCTCATCGAGCTCGGATATGGATCAAATTTCTGTCTCGGGTTCGGATGCTCGATTGAGAACGCAAAATGAATGAAACCTGTTTCTGCAAATGGGGCCATGTTAGCAGCCGCACACATTCTAGGGGCCAGTTTTCTATACACATTTGCGGTAGAGGCAGCCAACCTGGCTGGCAACCGATGATATTTGATCCGACATGTACATCGGATACGAACGCAACTGGCTCAAAAGAAAATTCGCGGGACGACGATCATTTGCGCATTGAACCCCCGTCAGACATGAGCGCGCCGCCGCAATCCGGTGACTCACGATGCTGTCAGTTCGTGATGATGTAGAGTAGTCGTAGTCCAATCGAGTGAAAGATTAGGCTGGTTTGATAAAAAAAATAACTAGTATAATTGATTGACAGGTTTGGCCAACAGAGAATTGCGGTTCGGGCGAGGAGGGTGCCAATCCTTAACGAGCGCGATTCTGTCGAATGTGCAATTTCTGATTGCTCAGTTCGGGTGTGATGACAACAGGATGTGCAAATTGGGAGTTTAGCAGAGGTGTTAAGCTGTGAAGTATTTAGCAAAACCATGCAATGGAAAAAAGTTGAGTATGCTGTCACAAAGGTGTGTGTTGGAATTGAATTATAAACAACACAGTTATTAGTGTGCAAGGTGACGACTTTGTTTGAGTGCTTCTGAAAAAAATTAGACTTCAAACGATGTTTAAAGTTTGAGATTGAATATCGTTCGATCGATGCTTCTATGTTTACTACAGGTATACCTCGATTTAACATACTCACGATTTAACATACCCTCGATTTAACATATTTCGATTTAACGTAATTTTTAACTCGATTTAACATACATGCAAAATATTTAATGTCAATGTTACTAAAACGAAATGTTAAGAATCAATATCAATTTTATTCTATGATCCACTTCCAATGCTTAAAGAAACATAATTTATTTTCGTTTTTTCGCTAGATTATGTTCAAGATTCTGAGATACAAAAGCATTCTTATTTTGATACCGCACAGCAAAATGAATACACAAATTTGTGGTTCGAGTTATTTCCTGATAATAGTTTTATGGGTTTTTATGTGTAAGTTAAAAATAGATAACTGAAAAGATATGGTTGATGGAAGGTATAGGGCGGTGACGAGATATTGGCGGACGGTGAGTTCCACTAATAGGCATTGGGGCTGTAGCAGTTATTACGAAACTGTTGGAAATTTGTAATGAAGTCATGACAGTTCCTCGATGTTAACGCACCCAACTAGAACTTGAAAGAACGTAAGCTCGATTCTTGCTAAAGATAATATATTTTCTCAGGCTGTATTGAACAGGTGAATTTCTCAGTGCATGTGAACAGTTTAAAAAAAAAAACTTCATTATGGATCGATTCCTCTTGCAAAAAATTGCAATAGACGATAATGATGGAAGATACAAGTCTTCCTTCAATGTACGACTCCTGGTAAGCTCACGGTGTTTATTTATCAATACCGGTGCCAGTCATTACTTAATCCAAACAGAAGAAGCACACAAAAGCAATGTTAATCCGACACTGATTGTGATTATATTATTCATATATTACTGCGTATTCTGTATATCTGGATATATTACTCTTAACAACTGCAACGGGTAGAGAATGGTCGTTAGTAGAGATTGGGATTCGAATAAACTGTACTGGCATTTGCGTACGATTTAAGGTGATCGAGGACTCTGGATACTTGCCCCCCAAGAGTACCATAAGAAATGTTCACGTTTAAATAGAAATCTAGGATATAGATCAAATAAATAATAAGCAAATAAAATATATAAAAAAGAGATAGATCCAAAAAAATGAAAAGATTTCCGTCTTTGTCGCCTGTTACAAAGTGGGAGCAGGAAACCAGTGGATCAATTCTTGCCTTTAGACATCACAGACTACGCGGATATTTTGGAGATCGATAATAGTGACATCAACATTCCAGTGAATTCCACCTCCTCGTCGTACATAAGGATTAAACAATTTGTTAAAAAATATTTTTGTATTGTAATTAAAATGTTATATTCATTCTGATGAGTTCGACTTTTAAACTGAGGTATTGTATCTGTCGTGCACAAAATGATTCAATCCAACTTTTCCTTAAGGAGAACTATAGCGCTACAATGGCTCGATTTGGTTGTTTTTTCTGCAAGTAGAACTCCTGTGCTTACAAAACTTCGTGACTAGTCGTTTGCTCGTGAACTCAAGTAGTGTTCTCTTTTTGAATTCTGCGATTATCTGACGGACAGGTTGGTCTACCAAGATAAAGATGAGACAAAATAGAAACACATTTTTTTTACTTACTAAAATTAGGCATTGTGCTCTTCATGTACACAATGGTTAATCCAAATTTGTTGACTATTCTTATAAGTTATCCTGAATTCTGAGAAAATTTTGCGACGAAATTTATGAAATGAATATCTGTTAGAATTGGCGAATACTTGGCAAGGTTAAGATAAATTTGTTGTTTATGTTCAGAAGAACAATCTAATTGTTTAATTGTGAATATGTGGTTTCTATGTCACTGTTAGGTGGATACAATCAGTAATATCCTCGTAAATATTTCGTGTGATGAATAAAAAAAGAATTCTATTCGAAAACAAATATTTCTTTCGTGTTTCGATTTTACATAAAATTCGATTTAACGTACATGATTGAATCGGAAAATGTATGTTAAATCGAGATATACCTGTATAGTAAAGAATGTCTCACATCAAATTTCATCTCGGAAAAAAACGCTGTAGAAACTTACCTACTGGACCGATCCTATTCAAGCTTTCAGACAATAAAATATAACCCTTTAGTACGCTTTTGGGATATTTATTTCATTCAACTTCACTTGCTTACGCTTAGCTCAACTCATTAGATTCTGTACAACCATAGGCGGCTCCAGCCGGCTGGCAAAGGGGGGGGGGGGGGTACACCTTTCTGACAAAATAGTGTCGAGTTTTAGAAACATATTTCCAAACACGGTTTTTATATACAAATTGGCAAATAGTTAGACAACACAGAAAAAAATATTTTGTAATTTTAAGTTTATTTTCATGCACATATTTGGAGCATGAATATAAATGTAAAATTTCACCACAAATACACACGACTTGTCGTGCTTTTTTCAACGAATTTTACTATAATTTTACACGTGGATTGAAAATTACAGTTTCTTTAAACGGAAAACCAATGCACTTCAATGTATTTTGACTCGAATACTGCTGAAAATTGAATGACATGTAATATTACACGAATGAAAGTGTAAAATTGTATGCTGTTTGATGCTCCAATTGCTTTTAACGTAATTTTCAATCAAATTTTTGATTCAATCTTTGTATGTTTACATTCGTATTGATTTACATGTCGTATAAATTTCATTAGTTTTTGGTGTCAAATCACTGAATGCAATCACTATTCTTTTTTCTCTACTATATTCCATTTCGCTATTGATTTTGTTAACATAAACAACACGTGGTAAATGTTTTTGTTTTCCAGTTAGTCAAGTCCAATTTTTCGCAACCGAATTTTCAATTTACTTTCACTGATTTCTCAAATTGAAATTCTGTCATAGGGCAATTTTGCCGACCCAGTCTGTTGAGAAGCGTTATTTCTCACTCATTGACATTAATTGAAATTCAATATCTTAACGCAGCCTTTGAAGGGCTGGTAGCTCAGGCTCAATCTTAGTTGAAATGCCTGTAGGTTTCACACAAGGAAGTCACTTAGGACAATTGATGTTTGGTTTACTGAACATTGAACTGTGTGGCGAATCCGTCTTTGAGAAGGCTACAAATGTCACCGAGATAATAAATAACCTAACAGTAGCTCCAAACCACATAAACGGGTTAGAACCCGGGCCCGTTAGCTGTACGGCCAGGTGCTGACGAAATTTGATCGACGATGGAACTTATGAGAAAACCAATTTCAAATTAATGCAGGAGCTCGAATTTTACAAGGCTACTGCTCACGATTTCTAGCAGAATAAAGTTTGTTTTCGACACAAATAATTTGGCAAGAGAACTGTTCCTGTGGCAAGAAAATCAGTATCAGCAGCCCCATGATGGCCCAATTACGTAATGACAAAATCTAGCCAACTGTCATAACAGCAAGGGCATGCATCAATGGTTGTCAATGGGGTTCAATTATGTGTGTGTCTTTTACTTGGTGATAAATCTTTTACGCCGACCCAGCACACGTTCAATAGTTACACCATAGTCTTCCATTTCGAGCGATTTCATCCATCGTGTGCCAGAGTGAGGGACTCTGAACAGAAAAGATAACTCTAAACCCAACTCATCTAACCTCCACCGAGGAGTCCGACATTTGCCCGATCCCCTGGATTCCATTCGAAATGACTACTTTGGGGCTGTATTCATGCACTTCACTTGATTCCAGGTCTAGCTGGTCGTGCTAGTACGCTGGTCTCATAACCGCTATATCAGTTCTGCTCGGCATGATATTCTATATGCGCTCCTCTCTACGTTGACCAGTTGGATGCCGTGACCGATCCAGCAATTCCGGTTAGAGAGTGGCTCTGGTTCACTGATGCCCCGACGACCCTATACTGGTGGTTTGTCGCGTTCGGTGCTACTCGGCATAGTCCCCGACGGTGGAGTTGGCCTACCTCGGTGAAGAGTTGCTGAACGAAAGAATGTCTCCCGCAACCGTTGACGCATGCGTTATTCTTGCTTCGATGTAGTCCCCAACGGCGGATCTTTCCCACTCCGAGGAAGAGTTTCCCGGCAGTAGAAGATCTTCTGAAATCGATGTTATCCGATGCCGAGGTCGGTCCTGTGATTCCGGGTGAAGGGTTGATTTCCAGTTCACAGGCGCCCTGACGGCTATTTGCCAGTGCTACTTCACGATCTACTCGAACTAGTTCCCGGCGTAGTCCGGTGTGTGTAGCCTACGTAGAAATTTCCCGAAGTCGTAACCGTTATCACGATGTTGGTCGGCTAGGTGCCGAGGTCAACCCTGCGATTCCTGGGGAAGGATCTCGCCTACTTCGATTGCACCTGGGAAGGATCTCGCCTACTCCGATTGCTCAGCTCGAGTGCCAAGGCCGGTCCGGCGATTCCGGTTGGAGTGTAACTTCCGGTTTATCGGTGCCTCGACGACTTGAAACCGTGTACTGCTACTTTGCTGCTCGTTGCTCCTCTCGCCATCTTCGTTTACAACGCTGACATGATCTGATGAAGTTTTCTGTTCATTGCGTCCAATTTTTGTTTTAGATCGCGTACATTATTTGGACAATATTGTTCATGTTAACGTTCTCACCGACAATGGTTCTCATTTCGTTTTGCTCATGCTCGAATCACGGGTATTCGAAGATCATGTGCTCAGACGTTTACTCAACATCACCGCGATGCAGAACGGTGATCTCGCGTGGCCGAACCTATTCAGAAACTTTTTTAAAAAGCCATGCCCGGACTAGAACTGTGGCATGTGGAAGTTCACTTCTCCGTGTGCTCTGTTCACCCAAACCGACAGGCATGGAATTAGTTGATGGGTCAATCCACTGTTTACAGCGTTATCCTACTAATATTGCCACTTGCTCAAGGTATCAGCTCGGGTTTGTTAACGGACTCCTTTCGTGCTTCGATCCCTACAACACTCGCTATCTTCTTCGAGTACAAGGTTTAAGGGAATCGTTTCAGCTATCACGTAGACTGCCTCTGACGATTAAGTTCGATACGCGCTAGCCACCCGTATGGCCATCAGCCTGAACGTGCTGTTGAGCCGATATGTGTTCCGAGATATTGTCGAGATCACTTTTACGCCTCTCCCCCCCGCAAGCTACCATTACTCTTACTTGTCTAACTTCCCGCTTTGAGTTGATGATACACTTTCCGACCGAAATTCTCGCCTGTTGCACTGCCTTTCGGTTGCTTATACAAAACCATCTAAGTTTTGTGGTGAGGCGCCAGTTTCTTCTCGCGCATCCAGTCCACGCCCCTGGGGAGGTTCAGCGTCAGAACTCCGTCATACATAGCATTCCAAAGATTTGGGCCGAGTATGGAACCCTGCGCAACGCCGCTGTCACGGTTATAATTCTTTTTGGGCGGCAGTTTCGTAGATCAGTTGCCGTTCTGAAAATAGCTCATTAGAATCTTACAGAGGTACTCGGGAACTCTCAGTCTGTGCAGCGAATCGGCAATTGTTGAAGGTGTCTTTTACGTCCGGTGTAACCATTGTGTTTACTTATACTGCGTCATTCTACTGATGTGTGTGTGTGTGTGTCATTTAGCTTTAGTTCCGAATAGATTTCTGAAAGTCATGGAATTTTAATTCTCGTCAAGTTTTAACTCTAGCCTATATTCTATAGAAACGTGACGCGCGCGAGACAGGGCACGGCATCCTGTAGATGGGCAACAATGAGCCCGTCGGGATTCCTGGATTTTCGTTACCGGTATTACCGGTAGCACTGCCCTAGTAGAAACTATACTTTGCTTTTTTACTGGAAAATGCAATTTTTTTTTACCGAAACAGCTTCTGGTCGAATAGCCCCCCCCCCCCCCCTTGCCCCTCCCTGGAGCCGCCAGTGTATACAACATCTGGCTGCATCTTCTTTTTGTACGGAAACTCACTTTCTTCATTTCTTCTCCTCATTGAGAAGCTTCCGTAGTGCCTGCTTCATAAGTGTCCAGTATTTTACGATAGGCCTTAGTTCCGGTGCTCATTTCCTTCGCTACGAAAGTAACCCTGTGGGCTTCGTGCCACTCCAGAACAAAATTTGAATAGTGGCACGAAGCTAGATCCGGTCAGAAGATTGTGGGGCTCTCGAGTTGCTTCAACAGAAGAAGTAGACGCTTCTGTAGACCCTCGATGAGGTAGATCTCCCCGTTTTCAGTCCCGGTTGTCACGAACGGCGCACTCCGTTTGCCAGGCGAGCAAATCGCTTGCCAAATCATGTATTTATTGGCAAACTTTGAAAGTTTCTGGTTCCTTGCTTCCTCCGGAGCATCAAACTTGTGCTGGGCGGTAAAGAACAGTAGCCCCGAAAGCTGCCGGAAGTCTGCCTTGACGTAATGATGAGAGAATGAGGCTTCGTTAGCATCTAGGAGTATAGTTTCCGGGCCCGTGACTTTGCCGTTCGTCACGATTTGAAGCCGTCTGCACTATGTACACATGCAATTTCTCCCGGTCCTTGGCTCTCTGAACGAAAGACTTGGACAGATTCATTTTGACCGCATTTCTCCTTTCGTTGGATGCTCCGTGGTAACGTTTAATAACACGACTCACCGACTACACAATTACGAGTTGTTTTCCAATGTCCCGATGAGAGTTGAAGATTTTTCAGGTGCTTGCACAAAATCAATTCGCGTCGGAATTTCGGATGATTCTATTTTTTTTAAATTTTCGACAAACTGACAGCGATAAAAAATGCAATGTAAACAATACACTCTAAACTAATTCTACCGAAAATTTCAAGAGAAAATACCCAATGGGTTATTTTCTACAGCGTTTTTTCCTTGATGCAATTTGATGTGGGACACCTACCCTTTATTAGATGTACCATTAAGCATAGGCGATTTAAAAGTACCTACCGTTTAACATTTTAATAGACACTTGTTACTATTTTCAATTCATCAAATGTAAGACTTGTTGTATTTTAGGAACGATATTGTTTGTGGCACTAAAAACTGGATTCTAACAGCACTGCGCACTTACTATTCTTCTATTAAATTCTTCTCATAGACTGGTTAGTTCGACTGGTTTGTCTATGAAAGTACCATCTCTATCACTTGAAATACATGTGTTTTGATAGCTCGCAGTTTTCAGTAGCAGTTTCATCACTCGCACTTTGAAAGTGCGAAGTCCAGGTTGGTGGGAAGTGCGCAATAATTCATCCTTAACGTATCAATAGCTCTCCTATATGTTGATAAGCTTGACGTTATTGCAAATATCATCCATTATATTTGTGCATCAATTTTTGAAAGAGCCTTTGACTGACAGTTGCTTCAAGCAAAATGGTTCATTGCATTACGCCCCGATAGTGGTGCATCGAGGAGACCGGGAAGGCTTATGGGCCTTTTCTATGTTTCGTGTTTATTCATACTTTGCACCAGCCAAAACTAATGATCAACCAGCAGATTGTGCACGCTAGTGTGGTAAACTTGCTAGTCGACGTGAATTGACTTTTTCTGTGGGCCGTGTTTGAAGACCGTGTTTCCACAGCTTAATAGCACTATTGGTGAGCACAACTCGCAGTGGGGGTCATTGTGTGGATTTATCGGTCGGCTTCGTAAAAGTAGAAGCCTATTAGTATTAGTGTGGTAATAATTGTAGTTTCTAGTACTAGTGTATAATTGTTATGAGCTAGTCGAGTGTCTCTTTGTGTATGTGTTCGTCTGAGTACTTGGTGGGTCAGGAAATAGATGCAGAACTGGAATATATGACAGAATAGTGGGTGTTGCTTCCTAGAATTCGTTGGTTACTTTTTCCGGTGTTCAATTCGTGCATTTGATTCGATTCATTCCGGAAGATCGGACTCGATAAGTTCAGGTACGATTAGTTTACAGACACACTTGAATCATCCATTCCCGATCAGCATAGCATGATAAAATTCTAACAGAAGGCAATTGTAAATAAATATCATTTACTGGCATTTAGACGAGTTCGAATAGCTTGATTGCATGTTACATGTGTTCTTTTCTTCCACCTCATTATTCTGTTTTTGCTGTACTTTTGGAAGTTTGCTTTTTCCCTACTCATACATACGAAAAATAATATCGATTAATTTGTAAACTTCAAATTAATCTCTTTGCAACTTTGTTTTCTTTGCTCGGTTTGTTATGTTTCCTTTCAATAATATATTGAATTAGATTCATAAAAACACTCACTAACACAGTTAATTGCATATTCTCTTATATACACCCACAATTGCTCCCATTTCAAACATATAAACGCTCGTGGCCCTCGCGATAACACAAACCGCAATCTCACAAACGCGAATATACTACTGCAATCTTCCATACATACCTACGCCCGCGATCTCGCCAACATTGAAGCACCCCAGTAATAAAGTGAACTCGTGCTTTCAGTTGGACCAATCCAAATATGATGATTATATTCACTAGACAACACGTTTCATGGCGACTTGACCGGGAACTCTAGTGATATGAAGGTACTCTCTTCTAGTATTTGAACCGTACACTGGAAATTTCTGAAACATGAAAACATCTCGGTGATTGAGTGAATGTTTTAGCACTAATGATCTTATAAACGCGGTTTCAAGCGGGAAACTACAAACTTCCATGTTCGTGCGATAATGTATCGGTCACGTCCGGAAATCTCTACCTCCAGTATTAGCAGCCTTCAGCTAGACCAAAAAAATGACACTTATATTCACTAGACAACAAGTTCCATGGCGACATGACCGAGAATTCTAATGATATGGAAAAACTTACTCTTGTAGCATCTGAACCATACACTGAAAATGAGTATTGGGTTCACGGTACGCGCACGATCTTCCAGGAATACACACGAATATGCGAATGGCCACATGGTTATAAAATCGCATGTACGCACGCAGAGTTACATACACACGCGACAAACACGTTAACATACAAACAGTCGAGCCGTCGCGATCATTCACGCACACCCGCGCCCGTGATCTCACAAACAAGATAACGCCCCGATGACTTGGTGAACGTTTTAGCACTTACAAATATACAAATGCGGTCTTAAAAGTGACTCCAATTGGACCAATGAAAAAATGACGCTTATATCTACTAAACAACACGTTCAATGGTGACATGACCGGGAACTCTATTGATATGAAAGAACTTACTCTCTTCTAGGATCTGAACCGTTCCCCGAAAATTATGTATCAGATTCACGGTCCGCGCAATAATCCAAGAACACACGCGAATATGCGAAGGAACGTTAGCGTTATAAAATCGAATTTATACACGCAAAGTTATATACACGCGACATACAAACACCCACGAGATCGAACACGTTGACTTACAAACGCTTGAGTCCTGCGCTATGATACATGCGATCGTAAAGTCCCTACGCCCGCACATATCTGAACCGTACAATGAATATCACATACAGAATCACGTCCCGCTGCAATTAGGGCCATAGGCAGTGTTTTAGTGGGTAACATTTCGCTTCTGGTCTACAATTGTAGTGAATAGTTCTGACGAGGAGCCCTTCCGAGACCCTAGCGCTACTGTTTATTTAGAGATCGAAAAAGTCAAGTGAACAAACACTGGCGAAACGAGTCTTCTCCGAAAAATAAACATTCCACCGATTCGATCCGATACCCGTCGATGCCAATAATTTATAAAACCATTTGCATAAATGAAATATTGCCCGGAATGCAACGGCCAACTTCAACTCCGTAAATCAAAGCATAGTGGACCGTGGGTAGGGGAATTACCAAATTACCACATAGTAAGCCAACGATTAAAACCATTTCAAGCGGAAAATCGACAGTCCATGGGGGTTGGGCATTTAGACAGCAGAACATAGATCCAAGTCCCATCTGCTGGTTGGTGCGTGGCTGATACAAAACAAACCCTATATAGACGCTAGTTCGTCGCAAATCTCATTTCCTAGATCATGTCTCGCAAATTAAATTTCCACGTAGCTAGATCGGCTGCAGAACGAAAATAACATACACACACACTCGCCTCTCTATCTTTCTCTCTCTCACTATGACAGGCTACCTTCGCTTTCAAGCAAAACCTACAAGCTTTTGCACGTCTAGATTATCACTGCTTCTGCTTTATGGCTGTTCCGTTTTCTTACCCTGTCCCACACCGCACCGGATTCTGCGTAGATTCCAGCATGACCAGTTTGCGGTCGGTCGTATCTTTCTGCTGATTCAACCAGAAAATCCACCTCCAGATTTGTTAGTTTTTACTGTCGCAGGGCCACAGCCCGAAGCAAATTGTGTGACCAGCAGTGATCATTAAAAACTAGATCCTAACAGTCGAGAGATGGCTCATTTCGTATGCATGATGTGTCTGCTCATGTAGGTCTCTCTCACTCTCTGCGTGTATGTGTGTGTTTGTGATTGTCGGTGTAGTTGGAGGCCCCACAAAACCTTTTTTCTCGCATTAGCATCATCATTTCAAGAGGAGAACTTCCAACCGTGCGATAAATCTTTGTTGTTCGCTTTCAAGCTGCCAGATTTCCAGGAACTGAGAATCCATGCCACGGAGTTATCGCCGACCGGGAGTGGTTTGCCTGTTTGGCGGTTGGATGTCCAGATTGGTTCGTATTTTTTGCACATTAGTTGATGGTTTTAATCCGGTCATCAACCGTTGTTATTCCGTAAGAGCTGCTCAACCAGATGGGGAAAGGGGCACTCGAAGGGTGCTTTGTACGAGGGGTGATCCAAGGGGAATCGAGTTGAGCGTTGATTCATGTTTGTTAGGATGAATCGCTTGGAAGCGCTAGTGCAGATATATGTGTGGGACGGTGAACAATTCATGGATTATGTATAGTTGTTGCTTTTTTGGAATTTGGCATTGCGTGGAAAAATTTGATGCTTGATAAGTCCACACGAAACGCGTGCCCAGTGTTGTCATGTGTGGTCTGGATAAAGTTAGTTTCAGATTGATATTCCTAAATGAGTAGTCCAACAAAGTATCTCTAAATGTAACCCACAGCGAGGCACCCGTTAAATGATCCGTTTGTGAACGGGCTAGGTTAGACCAATGAAGCAATTTTGTTGGGCGATTTTAAAATATCCTTATCTTTGGCAGGACGCCACACCTTAACGTTATTGCTACTCTCGCTTTATAAATCCCTTCATCACTGCAATTGATTAGGGCGTGTGATTTTCATCACCTTCAAAACTATACCATAGAAAACCAAGATAGAACAGAGCAGATTCCCTCCCGCTAGAACACAAATCAAACGGAACTTAATAAGCTCGTCTTGCGAAACAATTAAAGCGCGTGAAACATCATCATCATCATCACCCGTTGGCTGTAAACTCTTGTCTAGGGCCGCGCGTATAACCTAAGGAGCCACTATGCCCGGAGGCTATCCCTGTTCGACCGGGGCACGGCTAGTAAGGTCTCAAAGGGAACACACGAAAGACAATATTATTATAAGAAGATTCGAACTAATCAGCTGAACACACAATGGATACTTGTGATAATGATGCTGTGCTGGGACCATCGTCCATTGACCGGCTGGCGGGAGTGAGTAGAGTTGTTACCACAACCAAAGGACCGTTAGAAGAAAAGAAAGATTTGTTCGCGTGAGATCGCGCAGCGGAGATTTCGTTCGCGAGGAAATCTGTACGTCAAGATCTGCGAATCGAAGAGTAATAGTTGAAATTGGATTGTTGTGTGGAGGATAGCCCGGTACTTGGCGGGTTTATCTTGCCTCCGGCCCGGCCACCACGTGATAGTTGTGTGGCAGGTGGAGTGGAGAGTGGAGAGATGGTAATGGAAGCATAAATAATAAAAACAAACTGCCAAGGGGCTGCCCGCATTTTGTACTTTCCAGCGTGGCTCGATTGTTGACTTAACGCTACCAGCAGCGGCTAGCCTAAGAGCTTTCGAGTGAGCTTTTGTTTGCCGAGGGTTTCAATAGTTTGTGTACTTTCCAGACCAGCGGAGGTCTATAGATTTTGCGGGGCCTGGGTTGTAGCATCTCTGCACGTAGCTCGGAATGCTGCACATGGAGAGCAATGATAAGCAAGTGACGGGCAGGTCTACCAAGTGGAGACCTTTTCGGCGCTCTTTGGTAGGTTGTGTTGTGTGTTAGTCAAGTGATCGAGTAAATAATGGTTTGATTTATCCGGAAACATGTACTATTGTGTTTGGGAGAGTTCTGCAACACACTTAGCTCGGCCTATTAGAAAAAACTCTAACATAATTGCGAAATTAGGTAATCTTGTGACTAATGAAAGCTGGCTTTACTGTTTTCCATTCGCGCACAAGTTCAAACAATTCAATTTTCAATCACGTTGCTGTAATCTCATGAGTATTGTGATTTTTTTTAACAAACGGGAACAAGTTCAGTGATTTAGTTGACTGGAATAATGGACGAGATCCCAAGAACAGATCCGTGGTTAAAACGTGATCATTATGTGTTTGATACTCAAGCGCTTGACACGACGGTACATTGCTGTCCTGAAATGGTTATTATGGCCGACGATAGAAGAGCCATGATAACCATTTATGACCAAAAATGGAATTTGCCTTTCGACATCGTTTCATCAGAATCCGACACTAACTTAGTGCCAGGCCAGGACTAAGCTAGTGCCTGATTGACGCTAGCTCTAAAAACGGCGATATTATTTATGTTCCTGAGCAACGGCGCTAGCTTAGTCCTAGCACTATGTAAGTGTCGGATTCTGAACAGATGAAGTCGAAACGCAGACTCTATAACTAATTGATTTATAGGTTTTGTGCCTTTCACGCGCGAATGTGGTTTTACCCTATTTTTTTTAAATTGATTATAGAATTTCTAAACTTAAGATCATTTCCCTCTTTTTGGGTTGGAGAAATCTTCTTTGGAAAAATCTCTAACCCTATGTGCGGGGTTGGGACTTGGGAATCGAACCCAGATGAGTTTTTTCTTCTTTACTGAGATAAAATGGTTTTTTACCGAAACTTTTCTTCTTAGGGAGAAATAGCTTAGTGCCACAATTGTTCATCATGCCAGTAGCGTAGCGACAAATTTGGATTTTGTCGATCATTCTGAAACTTTTACTATAACAATAGCCACCCAGTGCAGTGGGATAGAAAATTAAGTAAAACGAAAAACGTGACGTAATTTTTGGTGTATGTTTGAGTATTTAGTGGAATGGCGTCATTAAGTTTTGTGTATATGTATTATTTACATTGGAGGGTGCACATTTGAACGCAATTTTCGCAGGTAGAAATGCAAGCAAAAGAAATGTATGGTACATCATTTTCTTCGTTTTTAAATTGCAAAAACAGCTGTGTAGGTGAAAGAACGGAGTTTATTGAATCAATGATACATAAATTGGTTTTAGCAATAAAAAGTGAAAAAATCGCGATTTTTGGCTTTTTTCACAAAAATTACTATAACTTTGCGAATTTTAAACCGGTTTGAAAAAAATCAAATGATTCTAAAAGTTGAAAGAATGATCTAGAAATGGTATAAAATCGAATTTCGATATTTTTAAAAAAGTTAAATTATTTGGAAGAGTGAAAGTTTAAAAATCGGGTTTTGGAACATACCACGAAATGGGGCGAAAATCGAAATGAAAAAAATATTTCTGACCAGTAGCACATTGATAACACGCAACGTTACTGCTACAGCAGTTACTGTGCGCAAATTATACTTGCGAGCCATTGTTTTGAAAAACTATAAAAAATAAACAATACAACAATAAAAATCAGCAAAAATCAGAACGATTTTTCTTTCTACTTCAAAATTAAATTAAATTAATTGAATAAATGATTAAAAACGATTTTATAATACTAATTGTTATTTATGTAGTAAAACAACCAGTATTTAAACTGGTATTGTCACGAGTTACATTTTTACGGACAGCACAAAACCTGACGAAACGCTAACGGCAACCGTACACTGGGGTACAAATGTACCCCACGCCAAGTTTGACACATGATTCTACGAAGGCTATAAGCAAACTGACTATACCACCACAGAGAACAGAAGTCCATCTTCAGCATTCAACTTCTGTAAAATCTCTAACGGTTTCGAAGATAGTTGGGATATCCAAACCAGGTGCGCTACTGTCGTCATGTTTTTTTTGTGGCTGAGTTCGACAGAATTGACACCGGTTATTCCTCTACCCAGTCAAACTAGTCCGGAACCGGTTCGGTCTTCCAGCATGAATTCCAGCTCAAATGCATAAACCGATAGAGTCGGAATCAGTTGTTTTCTTTGAGCAAGATTCCATACTAAATCCATTCAGGATTTCGAACCGGTTCAAGAATGGATTTAACGGATAGTTGGGATAGGCTAGTGTTTATCGTATATTAATTCAAATGTTTACACACGGACTAGGAAAGATTCTCAGTGGCAGTACTCAGTAGGATCGTATTTAGTACTAACTATGCAATTGTCCTGTACACTATGAATCAGCCAAAAGGCTTCGATAGTCCGGATTGTAGTGCCAAGCATTTGCTCTTTATTTGATATCGAAAAACCTTTTTTTTGGTTTAGTGTATTCTTACAAAAGAGATTAGAACTACTAGAGGTCGCATGTCGCTGTTAACACTGATGGTTTATTATCTCGCTCTTACATATGCCAGACCCATTAGTTTGACATATATTGCCCCGGGTACGCACATGCCAAAGTAATGGATTACAATATGCCAGAGCGAGACCCCATGTTTCAGTTCAGTATGTAAGTAGGGGTTTCCCCGCTACTCGGGTTCTTATTTGCCCGGCGTACCCTTTACTTCAGGGCGGCCTAGGTGCTTCTACCAAGACTTTCGGATTTCGTAACACAACAAGAAAAAGTAAACAAATAATTATAAAATTTACCGACTTTTATTCCCGCTACTCTCTCAACTGCTGCTGCTGCTGGTGATCTGCTACTGCTGGGCGGAAAGGTGGGCGGTCTCGTCCGACCGGCCGGGACAGCAACGGCCGAGTTCTCCTTGATTACGTTGGCTGCTCCGGCAGCGGTCCTTGTCTTTTAGCTAGGGAGGTGAGCTTGGCTCCTTTGTTGGAACCTCCCTAGCGACGGTGGTGATGAATCACCGGATTCTTTGCTCGCCGCAAAGAATCCCGGAAGACACCGCAGTGTTCTTCCCAGGGGGAGCCTTTGTCCACCCTGCTTCACCCTCCTTGGCTATTAGCTGGGAAGGAGAGCAAAGCTCGTTCGGCTTATCCTTCCCAGCGAGGGCGGATTGGTGCGTCTGGATCCTTTGCGGTTAGCCGGGGAAGCGAAAATTCCTTGATGATTAGCTTCCCCCGACGGCGATCCAGCACCACAAAATAAACAAGCGCACAAACCACGGGCCGGCACTTTACGACGGATAACTTTCCGTCACACACGCGCACTTCGCACTACGGCTATTGTGGCTGGAAACTGTCCCGAACTGGTGTAACGGGGACGTCTGAATTTCACCGTGGTCTGTCACTTTCTAAAAAAACTCGATCGCCGCCTTCCTCATTCGACCCAAAACAAACACCAAAACCAGCACCAAAAAAACGTACCGCCGCATAGCTGTCATCACCTATGCGCAGCATAGCCAGTACTTTTATTTCAGCAGCAGGAGAGCGGTGGCCTATCTAAGCCCTATGTTAACTATGTACAATTGTCAAACAAAAATTACTACACCTATCTGAACGCACAAAACCGTTCACAAACGCGAAACTATATAAAAATTTACAAGAAAAAATGAACGATATCGAAACAGCGGTGAGCATAAATTTTCGTAAACAATACACTCTACGGAGAGAGTACGCACGAAAGGGTATATTTCCACCCAGTGCTAAATTGTTACCCTGACGGGTTACAAGTAGTGCTTTGCTCCCTCTAGTAGTTGTAATCTCTTTTATTCTTACCGATCAGTTCAATATTAATTCGTCAAAAGGGCGAAAGTGTTTTTTTGTAAACAAACTTGTTTCGCTCATTAGTCTGCTGCAGAGTGGGATTTCATGAAAAATATGCGTTAATGTAAATTTTTACCCTTCGTAGAAGTAATTTCAATTGTTTTCTGCTTTGAAATTATAGTAAATTAAGAGAAACCATCAAAATAAAAGTTTGTTTACAAATCTTATTCGCCCTTTTGCAAATTTAGTATGGAGTAGAAAAACTCTAGAAAGAGAACTGCGGAGAGAAAAACAGCATTTTTGGCAATGTATGCCCCGGCATTGTATGGCAACACGTCCAATGTTATCAGGATAGGCAATGTTCGATTGGATTCGTTTTTTGACAGCTAAACGCGAATCCAATCGATCCAAAATGGAGTCTCCGCAGTTCTCTTTCTAGAGTTTTTCTAGTATGGAGTTGTTTACATCACCCTGTCAAAAAATGCGGACGAACATGGTCAGGCGATTTAAAAAGTTTGACGTTTGACTCAACTCGCCTGTGCTAATTGCCCCTAGGAACAAATGCAATTTGCGAATGCGATTTAAAGGCAATTTCAGTACTTAGACAAATTTTCTGGCGGCTGAAATGGACTTCGTTGTTTTTTGCGTTTTTCAAACATGGCGGTTCATGTTTGGCTTAAGTTTAAAATTGTTTTTTTTTTAAACAATTGGCGTGTTCCCGCTTGTATTTTGTTTGTTTAGTGCACCTAATTTAGCCAACGAATGTGGAAAATTGTGGAATCGTGTGTAAGTATAGTGGAACAAAATCTCTGAGTCTAAATGAAAGTCAGATTGTGGTAAGTTTTGGTGTGCAATACGAATTTTACCATTGATTCTTCCTATAGTCTGGTGGTGATTACCTAGTGTACCGATAAATTTATGTGAGTAGATAATGAATCCGAAAATAATTATTATTTTTAATTTTCATATCAGGCAATTAAGGGCGATTAAATGACGCGTTCCCTGGGCGATTTAGGGGCGATTTAAGGGCGGGTAGAGCGGCAAAAAAGGACGGCGGCAAATCGCCCAAATGTTGCGTTTAAAATAGCCCCCTAATTGCCAGAAAATTGCTGGCAAATTGTAGGGCAATTAGCGCATCCGAGTTGGCAAATAGCCCCCCGTTAGCCAGCAACTTGCCCTTTTTGACTGGGCAATCGCTCCAACTATTTTTAATTTTGCAGTGAATCCACAGTTTATAAAGAACAGTTGCGCAAAGACTGAAGCAAATCTACCTATTGAACACTCAAAACGTCTACCTATCGGTCACGAAGAATAACAATGCTCGAATGCGTGGGGAGTATCGTTATTATGTGATTATAATTATGAGAAAAAATTCAATGATGTAATATTAACATTATTTAAAACCAGGAATACTTCGCTTAATGACAATTATTAAAAAATATATGTTCACTGATATTCAAATTTGGCACTATTTCAAACTCCGGAACAGCTCTGGGTAATGTTAATAATCTTCCACCGACAGTGAAAATATGAAAGTATTTCTCATAGTTAAAATGCAGCTAAAATTTTGACAAATTTGTGTATGCATTCCACTTATACATATGTACTTATTCAAATTTATCTTACGCTGCAAATTCGATTGTTTTTTGTCACACCCCAATCAGACGACAAGCGGCAAAAATCAATGCATTTCGTTCTTAGTTGCGGATCAGTTGAGAACCGGAAAAAGCTTAAATTCTTTATACGATGTTATTTATCGTACTGATTTTTACAAAATAAAACTAAACACTTAATTTTAAGTTTTTAAATGCGCAAAGTTAACTTCTAACTGAAGCGTTCGGGTGAAGTCATTTGAAATTTAACTAAAAATAAAAGGTTGCCAAAATTTAAAAAAGACCAATGATTGGTCCAATGTTGCCAATCCTCTTTACGCAACTCTACTATTAAAAACTCTGAGTGTATCCTGTTTGCTTTTGTGTTGCGAAAAAACTAGCGAAGAACGCAATCGATTCAACTTCCGTGACTTAACCACCAAAACTTTCCACCGAACGCAGCGCCATCTATATTTCATTGTTCGCATTCTCAGATCGTCACGCATTATGGCAGGTGCATGCGATCATTGCGCGAAAACCGTCAAACGACGACGACTTTAAAGAATGCATGGGCTTTTGCAAAAATGTGATGCATTGGCAATGTGGGAAACATCAAGAGGGGGAACCACAGATGCCAGATTTGCAGACAAGTCTGCAAATTCGCAGACTTTTAATTTAAGCTGCAGATTTTTTCGATGCCGCAGATATTTGCAGATTTTTTTAGTTTGGTTGCAGATATTTGCAGATTTTTTAGATTGGTTGCAGATTTTTGAATATAAAGGCTTTTGGTTACACTAGCTTTCCTGACATTTTTTGTTCTTCCCAGACTTTTAAAATTATTATTGCAGACATTTGAAAAAAGTACCTGGCATCTCTGGGAGAAGCAAATCGTTGAAAACACTTTTTTTTTGGGTCTGTGGGTCTAAAATGGCGGATCAATCTTTATTCAAGACCAATTTCTAAAAAAGGCGTAAGCTTGTTTACAGTGAAAATTTTCTCGTTCAGATTTTTTACTTTCGATAATATATTTTTGAGGGCCTTTTGGGGATTTGGTGTTGTTTGGTTATAAAAATAATGCATCTGTATTCCAATCATTTTTTTTGGAATCATCGGCATACAAACAAGCGGCATGCGTGCTAGCTAGTGAACACCTTCATTTAGTTTTTGAAACAGCAAACAATGATACAAGACTGTTTCTCTCCTTCCGACTCTCGGATAAATGCTGCTGGATAAATGCTAATAAATGCGAGCTGTTATCGCTTCTGAAATTCGCGGTAATCTTTGCACCGTAAATGTCACAGCGCCTGTCAGTTATGCTGTCAGAAATAAACAAATGACGTCAATTCCGTCATTGTTAAATGTGAAGTAAAAATGACAATCATAAAGCTAAATGTATTTGAGGGGGGGTAAAGGTTTCAGCGAAACAGTTTTCTTGTGAATTTTTTTCGAACTTTGCGTGAAGCTAATTTATCAAAACTGGTGTCCATTATGGTGTATCATTTCAAGAACACGCTGTAATTTTTCTATGCAAAAATATCGACAAACGACTTGGTGGCGAAGCTTTTTGTACATCGTCTCTGGAAAAAAACATGATTTGCGGTGTTACTTGCCATTCAAAAACTACTTAACCGATTTCTTTCAAACTTTGCATACACATTCTATGTTAAAAATACCTAACCCTTACGTTGAGTTTTTGAGATAATTATAATATTTATAAAAAGGCGAAATTTTTCGTGAAAATATTATTTTGTATTTAAAATGAGCAAAAAATCCCCTTAATTGAAAATTTATGTGAAGAATTCAACTTAAGGGTTAGGTATTTTTTACATAGAATATGTAGGCAAAGGTTGAAAGAAATCGGTTAAGTAGTTTTGGAATCGCAGGTAACACCATAAATCATGTTTTTCCAGAGACGTTTTACAAAAAGCTTCGTCACCGAGTCGTTCGTCGATATTTTTGCATATAAAAATTGCAGAATATTATTGATATGATATACTATAATGTACAAAAGTTTTGATCTATTCGCTTCACGCAAAGCTATAAAAAATCGCAAAAAAAAGTTTTTTTTCACGCTGAAACCCTTACCCGTGAGAAAACAAAAAACAGCACAATATCTGACAACACTTCCAAGCAGCCTTTTAGTACATTTAGCTTCCAGCCGAACGCCTGCTAATGTCACGTTCGTCCAATCACGAGCTGGCTCTAGATTGTTTCAAAAACAGGGGACAGAGCTGGCGGATCCTATCCTAGGCTGATCGTGGCGCTGGCTAGTGGCAAGTTGCTAGGGTAAACAGGTCTAATACGCCCCCCTTAAGTAAAAATAGCTATATTTCACCATTCGACACAATGATCTTCTCATTAACTACTCTAATTTATTATTATATTAGTTAGAAATGAGTACCCGTACCCGTTTCATTTTTTATTAAAAACATCCTGATACAAGTACTATTAAAATTTTTTGAAAGATGCCCCACAACTATTAAAATTTTTTGAAAGATGCCCCACAACAAGAGGACGGTATGCCCCACAGCAATCGGTGAGTATGCCCCACAACAATGGGTGGAGCGTTTTGGCCGGTGATGAGCTGTTGTGAATACATGAATAATTCTACACACACATAGTTTTAAGCCAAGCTAAAAACTAAGATAGTAACTATAATCTTCTAGTAAGCTACTTGAAATAGTTCTATCGAATCCGACTGTTTCTAATTGGTGTAATGCTATTGGAAAAATGGGAGCTTAGATCAAAGTAGCTCTTTTGAAACTTTTGTGTATATTGTTGCTTTGCAACATATTAAAAATACCAAACTAACTTAGTACGTTGATTTCATGAAACGATACTGTTATCAGTCATTTTTACATTTTAGATAATTCAGCAATCCTGGGAATCAAAGAGGGGCATTTTGCCCCGGTGGGGCGTATTATACCCTTTTACCCTACTTGGTGCTGGCATTGAAAAACGACAATTTTATTTCTTACACATATTGAAAACTGTACTTGTATGTCAGTTCTCAGTGCTAGAACTTACTCTCTTCAGCAGCATGTTGAGCGGGTATTCTTTTAATTTTCAGCCAAAATATAATAAAATTCTTTCAAATGGTCGCTGTTAGGTCAGACCGGACTAAGTGACAGTGCGTTGATTTCGAGAAAAACGCGTTTAAAGTTTGAATCGCAGCATCCTTTACATTATAATTGGAAAATAATTTTTATCATAATTCTTGTTTATTGTTTCATATTTCAAATCTGGTAAAAGTGGAATGTAGATGAAGAAATTCTTTATCCAGTACTATCATTAGCTCATTTTTTTATGTTTTGCGACTTGGTCCGGTCTGACTTAACACCGACCAAATATGCCATGCACATAAACGCAGTCATTTTTTCACAAAAAAATTAATTTTGTGTAAATTGACTTCACAACGATCACAATACGCTGTCGGACCCAATTTAGTAACTAACTCAGATACTACTTCATTAAAAGTTCAATAACTATAGTGGCAAAAATTGTGAACAAGTTGTTGTTCCTAAGGTTGATTTTCGAAAAATCCCACATAAACTTTAAAGACGTCCGGTAGCTTGGCTTGATCGATTTGGCTCAAAAATGAACCAGACGGGTGAGTCAATTGAGCATTCCATTTTTTTTTATTTTGTCATCTACTATACATTCTAAACGTTATTCAGATTAAATATGAAATTGTTACTTAAATTTAGGATTCCTGGTGGTCAGTATGACCGTAATTGTATTGTACACTAAGAATTAGCTGCGAAGGCTGTCGAAACGGAAGGTCAAGTTCCGTAACGGAATTTAGTGCCTAGGCTTCACTTTTTGCTTCCATTTAGTGAACCGTTTCGGTATATTTCGAGTGCCCGAGGCTTTCCGCTTTCCACACATCTACGACACGTCGGATCAGGCAAAATTAATTGATGGTGAGGCCTTTGATTACAATCAGCACTTTGAGCATTTAGCAGTAGGTTCTGAACCGCGAGCGGTGTTTTATTTTCTCTTCTCAACAGTAGACCAAACTTACTATCGAGCACAAAAGAACTTCTTCCCCGATTGCGCCTTTTTATAGCTTCAACACTACAGCTATAGTTATATATTGCCGTCATATTTCTTGCCGTCAGCGGTTACCTTCTGCTCGGTAAACCTTCCACTAAGTGCCATCTGTTACCTCATATACCCTTCTGAGCCGTCATCACATGACTGTATAAACACGTTCATCGTCATCGTCATGAGACGGACGGAGCCAGGCTGCCGGCCGGTATGGAGTACCTATCTTCGACCGACACGTCCACACAAGCCACCTAACAAAAAGAGGGGGTAACAGTCGAGCAAACCGGCAATTTAATCCAATTTTTCCTCGTTCCTTTCGTTAATTTTATTGCCACACGTACCAGCTAACCACCTCCAGTCAGGCTCCTTTCCGCCGAAGATAGACGATGGAAGTTCATACCTCAATATTACGCCCAGGATGATCTAACCGAACCCAGCGCGCCTCATGCTGGCTGGTGTCGTCTTGATGTCGGCAGGTTAAGAACCTAGGAGACCCTACGGCTGTTGCGATGGTGAAACTAAATCCGGTTTGCGGTTTTCCTACGTGTCATCTTGGAAGATTTAGCAAGCGGTCTCTAATCCATATCTTAGGATGGTAGAGAGTTTTAAATCAAACAACTAGAACCGATAGTGGAAGGAGACGAAGTTGTCATCAAGTTCCCGATTGGAAAAAAAAAACAGAAACTGGTCTGGTGAAATCCTTTCGGTTCCGGGGTGTTGATTTGAATTAATTATGAATGTCGCAAGCGTCACAAACAGTGGGAAGGCGGTGAAACTACCCTGTAAATTGATGTCTTTCTGCCAAACCCACCCCATAATTACCGAAGTCATTTATCACCAGTGGCTGGATTTGCGAATTCTTTGATTTATATCCAATTCGAGAGGTTTTGCCGCAAGTCGTCGAGCTAAGGCGGCGGGCGTTCGGCTAGTTTTGCAACCAACCACCGACTGCCGAACGATTTGGAAGCTAATCATCTGAGCTCCCAGCGGGAGTCTTTGGTGGCACCAACCGACGACGGGTGGTTTAGGAAATTGATTTCACTTTGTAGCAGGCAATTTTCGTACATAAATCATGTTCGTAAATCTTAGCACGCCACGAAGAAACCTGTCAGCTCCTTTCTAGATGCTATCGCTTCCCTCTAGCTTACAGTATGTCAGAAGGGCACTTACAAAGCTTACAAAAGTAATCGCTTCAAACGACTAGCCGGGTAATCATGTCCTGATCGACCGAACCCATGCTGCACAGAAATTTAGTCTCACTTTAACTTGCACCGTTGTCGGAGGGGAAAGAAATACCCAGTAAAGTATCGGATTACGTCAGCTCCCTCGCCGAAACACTTCTCGCGTAAATAAATCCCCCGGAATGACCACAATTTTCGTTGTCGGCTTCGCAAGAAACAGGAAACGCCACCTTCGCACAGGTGTTGTTAGCCCATGATCGCGGCGGCTCCCCCGAAGCCGGTTCCATATTCCATTGCATTCTACGCGAACACATAATCACACGGTACAATGCCAAATCCGATTTGGTTATCGTTGGTTGCTGCTGCCATAGAAGTGAACTCGTTTGGCGCGCTATGCAAAGTCCGCTTCAGGACTGCATTTCGGCACACTCCACCAAACCGAACCGGGAAATGCTGGAAAAGGTCAATGCAATAGCAATAATAGTGGCCGCTATCGCTTAAAGTCCACCCTGCCCGCTGAAACTGATGCGGTTTCGCC
>NW_026683713.1:459266-484266 GCF_030247195.1 Topomyia yanbarensis | reverse complement strand
TGACACGTTTCTTGGGAACTATGCGGCGTAGTATCTCGTATAGAGTTCCGTAGAACACAGCGACAGCATGATCCAGATCGTTTCCAGTTAACAGATCAAACCAGTCAACAGCAGCGAAGGCCGCTGACACTTCTTCAAAATTGCAGCGATTGAAGTCAAAATTGAGACCGTCGACGGATTGGGCAAAAGCGTCTTCTGTTTCAACTTGCATGTTAAACCTCAGCACGAAGGGTTTATGGTGAGCGTCCACTTTGAGTATAGAGGTCGGAGGCTCGAGAAGTTCCACTTAATTGTCGTAGTTCACGAATGCCAGATCGAGCGTCCGTCCATTTGCGTTAGTAAGCGAGTTGATTTGACACAGTCCCCCAGCGACTATCGTTTCCGGGATAGCTATCTCTTGTTCGGTTGTGGCATTTTCAGGCAGGTAACATTTGAGATCATCGTCGAATATCCATCTGAGATGGGGAAGCTTGTAACCACCTACAATAAGTACACTGTCTGAGCTACTAGCTTTATCCAGAATTTGTTGAACTGCAGAGGAGTGGGCATTGTACAGGTTTCGACTGCTGTTCGGCCGCAGATATATACAACAAATATATAGAGCGCTGTTTGGTAGTGAAATGCGCATAATAACTTGTTCCAAGCATTCAAAACCAGGCATTTTTATTACAGTGCCGGTAAGATTATTTTTAGCGCAATAAGAACGCCACCCCCGCGACGTAGTTGACTAGAGGAAGAGTTGCGATCGCAACGATAGATTATGTAGTTCATTGAAAGTTCCGAGTTATGTATGTCAGCACGCAGCCAGGTTTCTGTGAGAACAATAACATCATAATCGCAAGAGGAGAGCGCCAGCAAGAAGTCCTGAGTTTTTGTTCTAATTCCTCGAACATTTTGATAGTAGACGGACAAGAAACCGTCATTTTCAAAACAAAAATGCACGAATTATGAG
The DNA here is from genome assembly GCF_030247195.1 of Topomyia yanbarensis. NCBI lineage: Eukaryota > Metazoa > Arthropoda > Insecta > Diptera > Culicidae > Topomyia > Topomyia yanbarensis. Next base: position 483,314 of record NW_026683713.1, on the reverse strand, counting down.
AAAAATGCAATTTAAGTTTTTAATATAGCATATTTGGCAACACTGTAACAAAAAATAACTATTTTTTCTAGAATCCCAGACTCATTTCCTTCAAAATGCATCTCACCGATTGTTTATTGACCAAACGAAGTCAAAGATATGAATAGAAGTTTAAAATTGATGATTTTTTTCTATGGAAAATTTTCCATGCACGATTATGCCACGCCATACAACTTATGTAATCAATACATACCTACACACTCAATTCAGTTCGGTAATTTCCGCACAGCTGAACAGTCGGTAAAATTTTCGAAATGATACCTCAGCAAATTGTCGTTAATTTACTGATTTTCAGCGATATATTTACCGAGTTTATTCAAAACAAACGTCACTTCTACTGAGATCTCGGTAAAAGCTTTGTTAGCTGAGTGCTCGGCTGTGCAAAACTCGGTATAGGTAGCGAAAAAAGCTGGAATTCGGTAGAACAAGATTAAGTGTGTATGACACGTGTGAGTGAGACTTTTGTTTACATTTATAGTAAAAACTCGCAACATAGTCAACCGAACATCACTTTTAGTGAGATCTCAGCAAAAAATTGTTCACTGAGATCTCAGCTGTTGAGATTTCGGCAAAAGATGCGAAAAAAGCTGAGATTCGGCAGAAAAAAATAAGTGTGTAAGCGAGCAGCCGCTGATTCACAAATACGATTTTGGTAGAGCGTTGGATCCTGGTGCACCCAGCGTAGTGCCGTGAGTAACAGAAGGTTGATGAATTTCGTTGTTCATCCAATAAATACGTGTGTTAATACAACAATTTTCCATTCGATTTTCTGTCACATTCGATATTGCACCCTTCGACATTTTGGCGTATTTGAAAACCATTTCCATCTTCTCACCGTCCAAAACCTAAGTTACCCTGAACACGCAACACACGGTAGTGGGCAATTCGCAGGTAACGATTCCTAGAAACCGACAAGATAATCCATTAGAAAATGAAAAAAAAACCAATCCGCGCGTCTGGTTAGTGAATGGCTTGGTCCGCCAATAATGATGCGTCCGGTAGTAAGTGTCCATAAATTATGTGCCGTCGACCTGTGAACAACTCGTTGGCAGCGGCACGGTTGCCTCCGTCAAATAACATGCATTAAGGGGATTGCATGTGCAGAGCCCATTCAAGCAGTTGGCAGCACACTCAAGTAGGTAAGGCATGTACTGCCATCTTTGCGTGATTTAGGGTTGGGCTGCTCGAAGAAAGTCCGATTTCCGGCAATGTCCGGGTTGTCGTTTAATCGGACACACTGCAATAATTTGTGTCGCTCTTTACCCATGTGTAATTGCAAATGGATTCCAACAAAATCCTAATCCCTTCCGACCGATTGCGATCCCCTGTTATGCAAGACCGGCATCTTTTTCCCTTTACCAAATCGCTTCGATCCCGCCGCGGCCCGATGAGCCCCGATGGAAACAGCCACATATTAACGTTAATCACGCTATCAATCATTTTGGTTCGGGTTCGTTCTTTCGCCGAGGCGATCCAGAACGAACAATAATTTCGTTTCATTATGCATATTTATTTAAATTCCTGCCCGCCACACCTTCTTTGATTGCGAAGTTGGTACGCTCGCGCTGAGTAGGACAAGCCCACCTAATCTGTATTCCTGGCGGGAGTGGCGCTGGCCCGGGGCGCGGGACGCCGGGGGTATGCAAGAAATAAGCGCAACAGAAAGTTCTGTACCACCGTGGCCACGACCCTGTTGGACCCTGTTGGAACGAACGATTCTAATACCGTGATCGAATCATATCGCTAATATGATTAGCGGGGCGGTTCGTACGCGCAAGGAGAATAGCTCTATCATCATTATCGTCCTTTCCATTGCTTTATCATCTAGCTCTAGTGTAAGGGCCTATTGCTGCTGGTTTCTCTGTGCTTCGTTTCAGTGTGCCGGTCGCCGACCAACTGGGAAGACGTTCTGCGATGGAATCGAAAGACGCACTGATAAATGATAGACATTTGGCTCCGCAGCGCGGTTAGAAGCTGAAATCAATCTCATTAGTGAGAGAACGAACGAAGGGAACAAGTTATGACCGGTTCGTTTCAGCAAACGATCAACGAAGGAACTTTCGTAACTAAACTGAACTAATTGGCGGATTTTCAACGGTAACGTGAACGAACGACTTTTGTGTGTAGGTGAATGTGTGTGTGCGTGTGTGTGGGACGGTTCAGGTCGCGCAGCATGATTGATTTGACTGAAATGGATCGCGACCGGGTGTCGTTGATGAGAAGCTAAAAATGCTAATGAGTTACTTCATTTGTAGAAACAAAAATGTGTTACTGAACAGGTCAATACTACCGAAAGCGCTTTGTAACAGATGTAGATAACATCTTGTTGTGGCGGGTTGGTTAAATAACTTATGTATTTGTCAGATCAGGGACTAGATTGTTGTCTATTTTATGTTGCGTTTCATGTTAAACTGTCATGATTTGTGGATCCACATGTTTCTGTCCAAACATTGCATGAGCTGGATATAACTTTAAATTGGTTGTATGTGATACATGTCTAGTGCTTGTTTGAACTGGTAGTCGTAGGTTAGGATCATTTAGCGTTGTGATAGAAGTGATGTTGTGGAGACTTCATGGTTGCGTGGAAACGAGCGTTTATATGTACACGCTTCAGATCATGTTAATCAATTTATTAGCAGGATTTTCCCGTAGATCTATGGATTTCTGTGCTCTCTGGGGATCTACGGATTAACTCGTGGATTCCACGGAATTTTCACTACTTCTTAAGAAGTCTACGGAAATTTAGTAAAAATAATACGCATTCGATTACCTTTTTTACATTTTATCATTCAATTAGCTAGAGATTACTGGGCAGGGAAAGTTATGAAAATTAGAGCCATAGTACTCAAGTGAGAGCAAGGATGTGAAGTAAACAGATCGGAAAACTAGAAGTGGCAGGGTCATTAGAACAGGCTTAATATCGTACGGGCTTAATTTTTGTCTTCTGCTAATGAGGGTCAAGCCTCATTAGCTGAAGACAAAAATTTAGCAGCTCGACTCTCATTAGCAGAAGACAAAAATCGAATTTCCATCACTTCCTCCCAATAGTTGCAGCACTTTCTCGTACTCAATATTGGTTCACTATTCCTGGTATTCCATAAACTTGTCATCAGTGTTTGATTTATTCGATAGAATCCCGAAACCAATCGAACCGGATTCGGTTGATGCGTTTGAGTGGAAGTAGACAAGAACTCCGATTAATATTTCAGCGAGATTTGACTGGTATTATTTTTACACCTTTTAAATTAAACAGTTCGAAAAGATACTTGTTCATTTGCAGTACAGACCTACATAAAATTCCGATGTAACGTTTATCTCAAAAAGACGCGATGTAATTTTTATCTCAAAAAGACAAATTAGTCCGAAAGAGTATTACATGACAGTACACTGACGAAGAACGTGAAACAAATATTGGGATATTTTGCGAAACCAGAAAAACTTCTTCAGATTTGTACAATGTAAAATTGTTTGCTAGGAATTTAATATATTTCAATGGAGTTGATAAGTGATGAAAGTTTTACTTAATCGGGGTTTTTTCATGGTTGTGGATCGCCGGTGTAAGCCTGCGTGAATGATAGAGAAGAACTCGAGCGTTTGTATGTCAACGGGATCGATCGCGTGGACGTTTGTATATTTGTATGCTAGCGCGTATCTATCTTCGCGTGTATAATATTGATTTTATAATAGTGTGGCCATTTGAAACTTTTCACAGGCTCTTGAATGGTATAGCGGATCGCGAGTGTGACTTTTATTTTGAGTGTACGATGCAGCTGCCATAAGAGAGTGGGAGAGGGTTAGAGTTCCCGGCAATGGCTGCCTGAAACGTATTTTATCATGTATTTGAGCATTATTTATTTAGCCCTAGGCGGGTAGAATCGAGGGTAGGGGGTTCCGGACGTGACTAATTCATGATCGGGCGGAAACGGTTGTTTGTATATTCGCACTTTAGACCACACTATAAAATGTGCCCACATGGTCACTTAATCATCGGGACGTTTTGTGTTGGCGAAATATGGGCCGCTGGTGTGCATGGATGATCACCAATGTGTGTTTGCCCTTGTGACCAGGTTTTGTATAATCGCGAAGGCTGGAGCGTTTGTATGTCAACGTGTACGATCAAGTGGGCGTTACCAGGTCGCGCGTGTGTAACTTCGCGTGTATACAATCGAGTGTATAACGGTGTGACCTTTTCCATTGTCGTGTGGGTTCTTGAATATTGAGCAGACCACGATTCGGATAATTAATTTTGAGTTCACGGTTCAGAAGCTAGAAGAATGTGAGATCCCCCATATCATTAGCGTCGCCTTTCAACATGTTGTCTAGTATATACGAGTGTGTTTTTTGAGAATGGTCTAACTTATGACCAAGGATTCGGGTTTCTGAGTGTGGCCGACACATGATCGCGTGCGAACGGGTGCATGTATGTTCGCACTTGAGACCGAGTTCAAAAATTCGTAAGTGCAAACTTGTTAACCTTATCACCGAGGCGTTTTTATGTTCGCGAGAACGCAGTGTAACGTTTAAATTTTTGCGTGTACATGTCGAATGCAAAGATTAAACACACTTCACATTTTGACACATCTCACAAATAAATCGTTACACGCCCTTTTGAAAAAACGGTGCACCGAAAAATGACGCATCGAGAAATGTCAAACGACAAACGAAAATGAAAATGAGAGAGACATTTCTGCTTAAACTCTACATCGACAAATGTCACATAGAGAAATGGAGAGGAATATTTCCGCTGGAATCAGCAGTGACACAAGACTAAGAAAAGCTGATCGTCGTCAAATCATGTGCCAGTGTTAAGCCGTGCGGGTGTTTCTGGAGTCTCCGTCGCCAAACATAGTCTTGGCACATGCGACAAAGCCAAGTGGCATATAAGCTGCGAAGATTGATATAAAGACAGGAAGAGTTCGGTCCGTTCGGCCGGCAAAAACCTAGCGCGAGAGCAGCCTGTCAGAAAGGACGCTGAGAAGTGGTACAAAAGCACACAGAAAGAAAACAAATAAGGCTTCAGCACGACCCACGTACAAGGCAAGCAGCGAGCCGAAAAAGAGTCTGAGGGAAAGGATTGATTTCCGGCGAGAACCGAAACCATCAGACAAATCGCCCCGAGGCAAGGGGCGATTTTTTCTTGGTTTTCTTTCTCCAGAGACGGACGGCACGGAATGGAACGTTTTTCTTGGCCAAATACCGGGTGACTCCTGCACGGGATGAGCACGAAACAAACAACGCCACGGATCGGAGTGATACACTTGTCAAGCCAGCGACAAACGACGCACATCAAGTGGATACAATTGTCGTTTCAGGCGCGAAGGAAGGCGCAGATCGAGCCGACACATGCATCGCGCGCACAACGGATTTCGACAGAGATCGAGCCAACGCATCTGTCGATCCTGAGATAAACGACGGCACAGATCAACTCGGCGCGACTCACACGAACGAGCCAAGCGTCGGTACGCAGGGCGCCGGCGTGAGACAAGGAGTGGAAGCATTCCACTATTGGAGCGAAAAGACGGGGGATTGGCCACCCGTATCGAACGACTGTTTCCTGAGCCGACGGAGGCGAGCTCAGAGTCATCGTCACGATCCTACGATACCGTGTGACGTCGAGTGCAAACATGTCGATGGTGAGTACGTTCCATCACTGGGGATGAAGGCGAGGAGTAAGCTGATAGAATGAGCGGAGATTAGGTTCAGATCGAAGTGGAAAATGGTGGAGGAATAAAGTGAAGGAGGAGTGATTAGAGGAAGAGTGTAGAAGATAAGAGCATGACTTGGGGCGTGTGAAACTGTGTCACAATAAATTTATATATGAGCAAATGTTGTGGTTCTTTATTGGTATGTGGAAATGCAACAGCAGGTAGCAATGCGTGGATGATTGTGATTTTATGTTCGCGTTTGTAACCAAGTGTGTATTATCGCGAAGAGCACGAGCGATTGCATGTTTATTTTTTTTCAGTTCGTTTATTTGATAGGCACAAATGCTTGGCGGTGCAAAATTGATTTTTTTTACATTTTAGATATCTTAAAACTAGGAGGTTACAATGTTTAAATATTTTTTTACAACAAGGGGGATTTTTACAGCTATCTTAAAACTAGAAAGGCAATGCTACTTGTTTATTTGTTTATTTGTTGTACCGTCACCAACAGACCCCTTGGCCCCAATGGTGGTTTACTTAAACTAATTACATTTTAGAATACTCATTATTTTAGACATTATCGAATTCCTTGTCAGGTTGAAGTCAAAAGCCGTCGCCACACTGTTAAACACACGCTGGAGACCGGTAACAGCGCTCTGGCGCCCATAGTTTGTTCTCCTGAACGGGACTCGCAGAAGAGAGTTATTGCGCAGAGCTCGAACGCGAGCTTGAGGATCGAGGCGTCCGAGGATTGTAGGGCAATCTACCCTGGCAGATAGTAAGTCCGAGACGAACAGGGCTCGAGAGCAGTCCCTCCGGATGCTTAGAGTGTCGAGCTGTACTAACTGACAACGATTTTCGTAGCTCGGCAGTTGAAATCTGTTTTGCCAAGGAAGATGTCGGAGTGCAAAGCGTATGAACCGGCGTTGGACGGCCTCGATTCTGTCGACGCCGTTCTGGTAGCAAGGGTTCCAAACGGCAGAACAATATTCCAGAGTTGAGCGAACCAGCGCGCAATAGAGAGATTTTAAACAGTATACGTCCTTGAAGTTTTTCGCTATTCGGCAGATGAGCCCAAGCTGTCTTGATGCCTTATCCATAATGGATGATGTATGTGGTTTGAACGTTAGTGCCGAATCCATGATGACTCCGAGATCCTTGACGTTAGAGTGTCTTGGAATACTCGAGTCGAAGAGATGGTAGGTAAACTGAATCGGATGGCGTTTCCGCGTGAACGTAACGATTGAGCATTTACTCGGAATGAAAACCATTCTGTTTAGATCACACCACGTACTAAAGCTCTCCAATTCACTCTGAAGAAACTCGGCATCGGTTTTATCACGTAATTGTCGAAACATTTTCATATCGTCGGCAAAAGTAAGGCGGGGTCCTTGTAATTTGATGTTGACGTCATTAAAGTAGAGGAGGAATATCACTGGACCGAGATGGCTTCCTTGTGAGATACCAGATGTAGCGAAGAATGGTGTAGATAGACAGTCCTTAATGCTATATACAACAGTGTGATACAATACTTTTTTAGAAATTTTTTTTTGCAGCTATCTTAAAACTAGGAATCGAGGTTGTTATACAAAAGGGGGAACATAAGTTTCTTTTTACGACAAATTTTACAGCTATCTTAAAACTAAGGATACAGTTCGAAAGGGGAATAAGTTTTTATAAAAAATTTAACAGCTATCTTAACACTAGGAATGCAGTTCGATATATAAGGTGGGAAAAAATATTCTTTCCCACCGCTGCGTTAACAAACCCTTACTAATTGAGGCATTATTGATACGATAAATTTTGCGTTTTGCAGTTAACTAGAAATTAACCAAACACGATATCATACAATTCACGACTTATTTATTGTAAATGTCAATTTTCTTTGTTATCCACAAAAAAAACAGCATCTCAGTATTTTAATTCGAACACCAACTGACTGGCACCAAAAGGTTAACACACGACGGCAATTAAACGTGAACAACCTCACTCAATCTTCGAACACGCCATCAAGTACGTAAAAGCATTTAATTCGGTAATAACTGACTAGGAAAATTGACCGACCATAATTTCGATCGGTTGTTGCTTATGTGCTTTTAGTGTTTTAGCGTCTCGTCTCCGAAAGCGAAAGTTCGGGAGCCATCGAAACCTGTTGATTATGCTTTCATCACCATTATGCTCTGCTTTGCTGGTCACGGCAGACTCCGACAACAGCATAGTTTCTATGTTTACGTAACTTCACTCTTTTCGGTTCATTCATTGTTATTTTAATTATCCATCCAAACAGTGAAATGGCAGGCGGTTTCCACGGCGGTGCTGTTGGCGTTGGTCCAGTGACCCAGCAGCTAAGCCGCGCAAGCTTTGTTGTGACAGCACAGAACTAACCAACTCAACATCTATATGCTCCCGGCCGCTTGTGTCTCGTACTGTGACGTGATTCGATGGGACGGGACGACAAATGATTGTTTTGTTTAATTTTTCGATTGTTTCGAAGTAATTTTCCCAGTCAGTCGGAGGTCTGCGGTCTGTTTTTTTGTCCGTTTATATATAGTGGCATCAGATCACCCACTTTCGGGTTGTATAACACGCTAGTTTCGGGGCTCGATGCTGGCCACTATTGAGGTCAACCCAATTGACATAACTCAACCTGGCAGTAATTAGAATCAGCAGGTGACGAAAGAAGACAACTTCACGTTGACGAACGAAGACACCGAGCTCATGCAAACGGCTGATGCTTCTTGAACAGACCATGCTACGGGTTGCGTGTCTAAACGACGACGACGCACGAACGCCTCCAGAAAGACGTGTCTAGCTTCAAACTAGTTTTGATGTTGTAAACCCACTTGCAGCGATCCCGTGGCAAATCATGCACTGCGTGACCGTAGCCATCATCTGCGCATCGATGCAGCGAACATTGAACTTGTTCTGTCTGCAAGCTCATTTGAATTCCTTTCCAACCAACCAACCGACATCATTGTGGAACCACGTGCGAATCGAGTTGCGCAGGTAAAATAATAAAACAAAACAATATAGAATAACTTCGTTAGAGTTTGTTGCCCCTTGCTTCTCCGCAGGGATGAACAAAAAGGACCGAAGAGTGAGGATCGTAACATGAAACTCATTATTGGACTTACGAACTTCGAAGCATTCGTGAATATTGGGTGGTCTGTTGTTGTATGGTCCTCGCCGCTTCCTCCACCGGTAACCGGGTGCTTGGAAGCAATTTATTACCCTCGAATGTCATAAAAGTGTAACGCTTAATCTTTTAACTGACTTATTTTTGCATTTTTACATCTTAATTAGAGAATTTTTTTGTTTGGGTTCCTAACAAGCTCGCAGTTGTGGACGCACTAATTAATTGGACATTCTATGTCCGTTCCATCGGAGCAGTACATATGTCTTGTTATTTTTTTTAACAGAGAAGCAAGAATTGAGGGGTTTATAAAATATGGAGTTGATTCACGTTGCGTAGCTTTGCCAATCCGGTGCGCAATATATTCTCATGTTTATCGATTGTTTCTGCAATCGGGTTTTAAGCTTTTTATATGAGTGTATAAACGAGTAATAAAAATGTCCCTAATCACATACCAATGCTATGATGTCTTACTGTTAATCCCCGTCCAGCTTAATCAATACGGATTGAGGAAATCGAAAGAAAAGTCAGATGATGTTTTATAAAACGCATTTCACATTTTAAATCAATCAAAGCTCTATTATGACCTTTGAGTGAAAAAATTCTCTGATGGTTATTTTATTACTAGTACTCTATATTTAGTAGACATTTATTGAGTGACGTAATAAATAATTCTAACAAAAATATTGCTGAATTCTATGAGTCACGTCATCAGTTTCACATATATTCCAGTCCATCTTGGACTGCTAGTTGCCAGTTTTCCGGCCGCTCGGGCATCTTCCTCTATTAAGCACAGCTAGTGAGGACTGGGTTTGCTCCGAACTCGACGACCACGAGAACTTTGCCGAGAAAAACATAAAGTGGTTTTTCTTATGGCCATACAGAGCAACAGGTAATATCAGCGATTTGTTTGCTCTGGGTTGCTGGACCTTAGCTGGCTACGCGAACTCTTCAGCGCCCGATAGGTAAACAGTTTAAACCAATATTTTGTCAAGGGATCATCCATAAATGACGTAACATTTTTTTAGTGGTTTTTAACACCCCTCTCCATCATCGTAGCATTTCGTCACAAACCCCTAAATACCCCCTGGCAATTACGTAGCTTGACGGTAAACATCCCCCCTTGACTCCGCAAAAATAAAAATAAAAATAAAAAACGATGTTAGTTAGATGAAACGGGTAAAGCTACGTAGCATGGCATGACCCCCTACCCCCCTGTCGTCACACACCATCACAAAATACAAAACTCTCCCTTCCCCCATATAATGCTACGTCATTTATGGATGATCCCCAAGATGTAGCGCTAGTATGCATGTCATTCGATACGTCGTCATTCAATTTTACTTCTTCTAGCGGACCGAGTAAACAAATCAAATGTTCGCCACGAGCAGCAAGCGGGCGTAAAACACGTCGCTTGGATATGGGTGCAAGTTTCATCGTGATTCCCAAACTTGAAAACACTAGGCTTTTTGGTTGTACATACGATTACTCTTTTAATTTTGTGTTATGGCGTTCATTTCCATTGTACGGCTCTTTAAACCACTTTCGAAAGGTTTATTATCCTTCTTGACCCTACTCGTTCCTTTTTATTTCGATTATAGAGGTTTTAATCTTAAGGCCATTCGCCTCTTCGGATTAGAAAAATCTCTTATGAAAATTTTCTAACTCTATGTGCGGGGTCGGGACTCGAACCCAGGTGCGCTGCGTACAAGGCAATCGATTTACCAACTACGCTCCTTTTTTATTTCGATTATAGAGGTTTTAACCTTAAGGCCATTCGCCTCTTCGGATTAGAAAAATCTCTTATGAAAATTTTCTAACTCTATGTGCGGGGTCGGGACTCGAACCCAGGTGCGCTGCGTACAAGGCAATCGATTTACCAACTACGCTACGCTCATCCCCTACTACTCGTTCCTATTTATCTGCTAGTTGGTGCTGAGAATTCCCTGGGAGCGTAATTTCTCCTAATGCTTATTCCAAAAAAATACCCAATGCCCATTTTCGTGAGCCATTTAGTTCTAGGTCACTCCGGATGGAGTGAAATTTCTCCAGACAACGATATCCCGATTTATTCCGATTTCGTCATCGTCGCTCGTTGTTTTTGTTTCTTAATTTCTGTTGCTAGCACGATTACTGAACTTTGCTGTGGAACTGCTGAACCGATCCGGAGATACCGACCAACTTGACTTGCATACCTTTAAAGCCACCCTCGCATGGTTTCTTCAACAACTTGTTTCTAGCGTAATCGAAATCAAATAACGTTTTATGTGACAAAACGGTTCGTATGGTTTTTATAGGCTGTATTAGTAGCAGTCGCACGCATTCTTTTCATGTTATTTGCGCTAGTGCGCGATGCCAAATCGTGTTGGCGAATTTCCTTCACATCATTGTCCATATACACGGGATCTTGGTTTTCACGTTTTTATATTCAACGTCATGTTTCTTCATTACGAAATTTTCTGCCTCGGCTAAAAAAATGAACGTTATCATTCCGTACGTGATGTAATTGTAATAGTTACTTCCTAAGTACAGTAGAGCACCGCGTGGTGACAGAGCTTCGAATCAAAATCATTAAAATCATGTTTTTCATTCGCATTACCAAGCCTTTTTCAACAACTTTGCTGAAGACATGAACAATGTAGGTCGTTAGGCAGACGCATTAAAACAAATTTAACTATCGAGCGATGTTGTACTTTGTACCACGCCTTGCAATGTTCCGTTGTCATTTTGTTACGAAGATCTGTTTCAATACCTAACCACCGTGTATCCCTCAAGTAATTATTGTTGCACTCAGACATACCTCGAGTGCAACGATAAAATCTAAAATTGTTTGTTAAAACCATGTTAATGGAACACGCGCTATTGTAACTTCCACAACACAACCATCTTGTCAAAGTATCTGGTGATAACGAGCATGTGACCCTCTTTGGCAAAATTAATCGGGCGAATAGGTTCTAATTTGTGGGAGACCAATTAGATTGAATTTCTACCCATTTTCATCGTCTTCTTATCAAGCTCGTTCTAAAAATACCAACATTGTCAGGGTTCCAAACATTTTTACCATTTACCCGTTGAATCCGACCTAAAAATTCTCATGTTATTAGGGTTATCAAGACTATTTCTCAACTGGAAATCGCCAACTTGGATTTCAAAATGGCGCAAAACACCCATTTTCATCATCTGCTTGTCGAGCTCGTTCCAAAACAACCCATATTGTTGGGGTTATCAAGAATATTGCTCAACCAAAACATTTTGCATTTCAAAATGGCACAAAACATCTATCTTCCTCATCTAATTGTCAAATCTATTCTAAAAATACCCATACCATACCAGTCGTCAGCTTGAATCTTAAAAAGGCGTAAAACGTAAATTTTCATTATTTACTTGTGAAGCTCATTCCAAAAAATACCCATATTATCGATCATTAAGAATATTGCTCACCCAGGAATCACCATTATGGTTTTTAAAATGGCGCAAAATGTCTATTTTCATAATATACTTGTCAAGCCCTTTCCAAAAATACATATATTGTTAGGGCTAGAATATTGCTGAACTGTATGTCGCCATCTTGAATTTCTAAATGGCGCGAAACATCCATTTTCATCATCTACTTGACGCCCATTTTAAAAATACCGCTATTGTTAGTGTAATCGAGAATTGTCAACCAACGAATTTTTATTGGAATGTGAAGCGAACTTTTTTACGAACTCAATCCCAAACGAAAAATTCTTATTTTACAAGCTTAATCCTAAACAACGAATACTTTTTTACGAAATAATTTAATTTACGAGCCCCCGGTTTGGTTCGCAAAATCGAATTTATGCACGCAAAGCTACATACACGCCAGCGCAAGCGACAAACACGTTGATATACAAACGGTTGAGCCCTTCGCGATCATCCACACAAAAACAAGATAACGCTCCAATGAACAAGTGATTAGGACTTATAAATTTACAAACGCGGTCTTAAGAGACCACCAACAAACGCGCATGTTTGCGCGACCATGAATCGGTTACGTCCGGAAGTCCCTACTCTCACCCCTAACAGCCTAGGCTCATGCCTTCAGTTGAACCAATAAAAATGACGCTCATATCCATCAGGCAACACGTTCCATGGTGAAATGACCGGGAGCTTCAGTGATATGGAAGAACTCACTCACTTTTACTATCCGAACCGCATACCGAAAATTAAGTATCAAATTCACAGTCCGCGCGAGATCAGCCAAGAACACACGGGAGTATGCGAATGGACACATGGTTATAAAATCGAATTTATGCGAATTTATACATTTTCAAATGTACGCTGTTTTGAAAAATGATATGTTTTGAAATGAACGCGTTTAGGGTTTTGGGAATACTTTCGGTGAATTATGGATTACGGATTTTGGACGTTGATTTCGAATATGAAGTCGGTTTTTTTAAATTCAAATTAGCCGATCCAATATGGCGGACACCCACTAAAAATCATCCAAACTCAAGAAAAAAAGGTTTTGTGATTTACAGGTACGAATTTGAGTTATTATGTATTAACTATTTTGATCCAATTTTTTCGTTTTTCACCGTTTTCTGTGGTTGTTCGATAACTCACGATCAGACTGTGATACAGTCTCTACAGATACTCTAGCCGTGAAACGCGTTCTCAAGACCTCTACACATGCTCAGTGCCACGCGAAGCATTCATGAAACGTACATAATGCCATGAAAAGGTTTCTACGAATGGCGCGCGTCTTCAACCGAGAGCGTACCAGGGATGCCACTTTTAACAATGGCCTGTAGAATTTTTTTTGATGCGCTTATCGAAAAACCCCTATAGTAGACACTTAAACCACGGACAAACAAACGTAACAGCTTGAAGAAAATTCGAAAAAATCATTGCCCACTGTATAGTAGCGACATGGCACAACGTGTGATTCTGGCAACCATGTCAAATCTTTTTTTTAACCGAAGTTTTGTCAGCAATGCCTACACCGCTTGTCAAATGCAAGATGATAAATGAAAGGTAGGAGCATTATTGCAGAAACTCAACACAACCTTTTATTGTCATGGGAAATTAAGCAATGGTAAAATTACTTTTACATTCGCGTGAAGAAATCAATTCTTGACGTTCATTGGTTGTATTATTATCGTTGCTCTTTCAGAATCACAGATACATCAGGTACTCTTGGTTTTATTTTCCAGGCTGGCGTTCACTTCTACTTCTTATAAGCACAAGGCTATACATATAGCCTGTTTTAAAGATTCAGCTGTGCTATCGAGGTCATCATTGGATCAAGATCGCGGAGACACAACCTCTAAAATATCCCAATATCAGGATGAATCACATTCGCATCAATGTTTTCACTTTTCACGTTTTCCGTAGATGAAAACTCAATATGTAGGTTATGGGAGAGTTCAATTCTGTAAAATTCTAAACTGATGGCTCGTCATGATGGTTCTTCATACTACTTTCTCTTTCAACGAAAGCTTTCCTTCTATCTTGAGTGTAAAGTATGCTCGAAGTGCTGGAACTACAGCCTGACACAACCTGAATATATAGTTATTATGATTCATAATAATTCCACGATTGGATGTTTTCCCTCCTGTTCGGTTGCAACGGATCATTATATACATCTAGGTTAAATGCGGTGTGAGCACATTTTCAGTTTTCGTAGCTTCTGCACTCCGCCAACGTTGTATTTCTCCATCAGTTCCGGGACCGACAAATTCGAATGCATTGCATACATACCGAATGTAGTTTCGATACACCGAAGCAGTTAAATTGGCAAGATCCCAAAATGCTTTTGAACAATTCCTGCGTTGGACACTTCGACAGAAATACATTTCACGTTTCCGGACCATTTTTGGTTTGTTTTGGTTAGCAATAAAGACGCTGAATCCGTCTGGATAAAGACTCATTCCGAAGAAAATCTCTTCTCATCCTTCTCTAAAGAGGGCCGATCAGAATGACAATCTGTCAACAAACGATAGAGATGGCGTGTCGTTAGTTTGCATAAGATGAAAATGGTGGTAACGTTTTCGGGCAACACGGTACAAGTGGCCACATTTTTCTATGTATAAGTATAGTTGTCATTTTTCTTCGATAAAACCGACAAAGGAAAACGGATATGAAGAAGAAATATATAAACACATGACGTAGTGAGCCACATGTTTTGTTTCGATTCGGTCATGATTATTTTTTATCGTTAGTTTCGAGATGGAAAAATGTCCCGAAGTTTTCGAATCGTAAGATCGCGGTGAAGCTCGGCCTTTTACCTCGTAATCGTGCACCAAAGCATCAGGATCCTCGTTCGGATCTTTATGTTTATTTCCAGGGTAGCAGACGCCATGTTTAATTTCACACGCCTAAAACTAATACACTTAAATGTGACGAATGTTCCCACCTATGTTTACCTTCATCTTGGTTTTCTAGTGCGTGCGGAAATGAAGTGACGCATTATGGCTATGTGTCAAAATCGCTTCACTAGCGTCACTCTCGGTGATCCACCGTTTCTTTCTGTGGGTGATAAAAATTCATTCGTGTTACGTCTGTTTGTCTGTGCTTACACCTTCCAAAAAGTGCAAAAAAATAAATCAATTTTTCGAAAATTTTGTATGAAAACCTCCCTCAAGCAAAATAACCAAATGTGACATAAGTGGCTATCTTTGGCTTACATTTAAGTACTGAGTTGAATGGCGTTATTAGGTTTTGTTTGCAAGGTCGTGCTTTCAGGATTCGCCTTTAAAAATAACTAACACTGAAATAAATGTTCAAAAATAGGTTTTTATGGTCAAAATTACATAATTTCGAAACCAATTTTGGAGGTTTAGTATCTTCTAAGAAGTTTTGTAATATCATACTGTCCAACTTTTGAAAAAAAGCATTGGTGGAAAACATTATTTATAGATTTGGTGTCTTTAGCAGAGTTTTTAGTTTTCTAAACTGAGAATAACTGATAATTTCGATACGTGACCGAACTTTCACATGCCCTTTGAGGAATTAGTGTGTGTCATGATATTGTGCAACTCTGATAAGTGGAATGGTTATGCTTGCGTTCTCTACGAACAAGCAAATAAACAAAGTTCGTTTTCAATTCATATAGGTAACACTTTTCGCCATCAAATATGATTCATTTTGTATGGTTAAACATTCCTATAACCCCCAACAACCGCTGCATTAACTCGTTAGCAGCATTTCAACACGTATTGTTTGTGTCATCTTCACAGTTCTAGACTGTCTGCCCAGAAAACCAATTTAAAGTAGCACGTTCTGTTTGAAACTTAAACGAAACCTCCAAGAACGTGCCCAGAAGTTAGTTTGCCCTCACTCGCGCATACACACAGCCCGTCCGTGGCCAAACCGTCACCGTAGACTCCGGAAGCCGTTAAAAGTACCCATATCGGACCAAACATAACCTCTCTGAATACATTACTTTTACGACACTGCTTGGTTGGTGCAGCCACTTCGCGGTCGCTTCTGTCAGCCGCTATCGATGGCAATTTATCTAACAATTTATTGATTATAAATATTAAATTAACTACCGGTAATAAGGTCCCCTTTGTGTGTGTGCAGTAACAAGCGTCTCCTCTGGCGCTGCGATCATCCGAAAGATCTAAGGGCGAAGCAATGCGGAAACTTTCTAAAAATGCTCCTTGCGTTAAACACGGTCCTGCTGCAGTCAGTCGAGATGAAAATTGTGAGAAACATACCTCGCAGCATCCAAAAAAAAGCTCTAATCCATGCACATACACATCTCGAATGTTGCCTGATAAGATCGATCACGCGTCCTGCTGATGCGCTAAAGATCATCGCGAAGTCATTGTCTCACCTTTTTTTATTCAAATTTAAGGTTCCAAGCAATGACATGGATGGAGAGACATGACGAGGGTGTGAGCTGGTTTGGGGTCCCAACCGTTGGCGGCCCCTCCGAGGAAGAAGGGGTAATCTTAGAGCACGGATCTTGTCGTGAGTCTAATGTTACACAAATTTATGCCTTCACTGCCTAGTTGTGTCTACTGGGAGAGTGTTCTTTATTTCGGAGAGTGTCGGGTTGCATAATAATTTGAATTCGTGTTCGGTGGGGCACAAAAACGCACCACGGTGTCGTGCATCCATGTGAGGGTCGGAGGCCACCACCGCCAGCAATTGTTGGTGGAGTCAAGTAACTTTTTCACACCTTTCGGATTTGTCGGGAGGTGCTGCAGATATACAGCCGAGATTTAATTCGCTTTTTATTAGTTATTTGAGCTTTGTTGGGTGACTCTGTAATTTTTATACCAAAAGTGGGCTGAAAACTTCTAATAAGCCTCTGTTTTTTATTCATGATAGATGTGGCGAAAAAATTGGATTTAAGCAAAACTTTTGTGCAAGATTAAAAAATTGTATAAAATCAAAAATGCGCCGAATCGCGATACACGGTGAAATACTTTTCACTTGAGTAACAAAAAATGACCCCTGAGTCGAGTCCTAGTCCCACCAGGAGTGTCTGCTCCTAATTTGAACCAAATCGTACAAATCTATCTGCCGTATTAACGTTTTCGAAGTTTGTGTGGGATTTTTCGACCATTAACATGGAGAAAGCCCACTGCATTGTATTTTAACCGCTAGGTGACACTCTATACATAAGTTTATCACTGCAAGTGAAAATATGTGAAGATAATTTTATTGTTTACAACTTTGTCGAAGACTGCAAATCCAATCCAACTTCCTTGGGAGAAGTTATTAAACTTTTGATGAAGTGATGTCTGGGTCAGTTTTAAATGCGCCTAGCAATACATTGCACAGTAGTCCAGAATGCAAATTTAGCAGCAATTTTGAGATTTTGCCAAAACTGAACAACGTAGCTTTATTAAGTCTTTGAAGAAGTTTTCAATGGAATGCGAAAAAAATGCCATCAATACATTGCTTCGATGTTAAGAAACAAGATAATAATATAAAAAAAATCGCGCTGAAAACGGTGAATTTCTCGTGTTTGAGCGCAACGAAAATTCGAATCGAGTACCTCTATTATTGCGCTACCATTTGACTTAATGCGTTGAACAAAGATGGCAGACGTTGCTCTAACCAACTGCTTCAAATGGGTAGGGTGATAATAGAAACGTGGCGAAAATAGGCTCAACACCCTATAAGCTCTATCTGTCACACTCTTCATTTTAAAATTTAAAATTTAATTTAAAATCGAACGTTAGGGTATTTCTTAGTGTTTCTTAGAAAAACTGTTTTATTCAAATAACTTTTTCGGTATTTATTTAAAACTGAAGCAGTCTTCAGACAACTTTTAGATTGTTTTAAGGCGAATAATTTGTTTCATGGTGCCACATACCTATTTCCGCTGAAAAGTTATGTGCGCTTTTTCGCCAAAAATGGGGTTCTTTGGATTTGGATCTCATTGGGACAAACAAAAGATGATTCTTTTCCAACTATAACTAAGGTCATGATTGAGTTATAATTGAGCAAAAAATGGCTAAAGCAATATTTTTTAAAATTTCATAAAGTTGATTTCAACAAATCAATTTTTTATATTATAAGTACTTATATCTTTTGAAAAATAGAAGCTACCGTTTTGATGCGTTAAAAGAAAATGTTCGTCTTCAAAAACTCTGAAAAACATCTGAAGGATAGGTTGGGAAAATATGCAAATTGAAAAAGTTATATTAAAAAATTGGTTTTGCATGAACTGAGCCTTTGTAATACGTTCTAATAACTTTCACGGTGGACAATATAAAAAATATAGTTTCAATATAAAAAATATAGTTTTCTTTTTCATGATAAAATATTGCGCTTTACAATGCTTTTCTATTCTTTTAAACAGTGGGTAGAGTGTTTCTAAATTTTTAAAATCAGTAAATTAACTTTTTAATGGTTCGAAATAGAGTTTCCAAAAAATTGCAGAAAACAAAATTTAAATTTTTTTTTGCGAAGTCACTCTATGTCGCGCACTTTTCATTTTACAAGAAATTTACCAAAAAATAGGGTGTTTTTTTTTTAAAAAATGGTCTTCTTTACATAACATTTTACATTTTAATTTTTCATTAAAATTACTTTCGAAATGCTTTCAGATATTTTGAAGGAAAATAATTTGTATTAATATACCGAACCTCTAGCATCACTCGTTAAAAAGTTTCATATACTTTTTACTAAAAATAAACTATTTTAGAGTAAATATGGCAAGATATAAAAAATATCGCACTTGCCATTTTTTGGTAATCTGTACTATAAAGCATGATATTTCATACGACAGCAACGGTATTTAATGTTAGTTGCCCTAATCTAAGATAATGCTATTTGAAAAAGTTGAATTTCTTTATAAAAAAGTTCACATAACTTTAAAATGAAAAAAGTTCGATTGGTGCTTTAAAACCTATTATGCGCCTTAAAATAATCTTCAGGTTGTCTACAACATCATTGAAGACAGTAAAGCTTATCTCGATCTGTAAAAAGTTCAATTTTAAATATTGTTAAAATTAGAACCGCCCTAGCTTCTGTTTAAACCAAATGAGGGCCCTTGCAAAGTACAACAACTTTGCCAAACATATTGTAAGGCAAAGTCATTTAATTTTAGCAAAAAGTTGAAATACCTGCTAAATTTATATTCTGAACCACTGTGCATTGTAGTCAATCAGTAGTCGATTCCCACAAACTTTATTTTTTTTTGCGGGATAATGGTTGGGTTTAGCTCCCTGCCCTAGAAACCCATTAGTAATGTAATTATTTAGTGTAGTATTAATTGTACTTTTAAGTACTAGAGTACAATTGTTATGTGCTAGTCGTATGTCGATCTTTGTATGTATTCGTGTGAGTATTTGTGACAGCTGGGTCAGGGAATGGAGGTAGAACTGGCGTATATGATAGAATAGTGGATAATTCATGGTCTCGCATTTTTCCTGCCTAGGATTCGTTGGTCACTTTTTCATGAATTGTTCACATCCGGAGGTCCCTAACCTCGATTCTAGACTCAGGCCTTCAATTGATTCAATCAAAAAAATGACGCTCATATCCACTAGACAACGCGTTCTATAGCGACATGACTCTTGGGATATGGTGAAACTCTTTTCTAATATCTGTACTGTACACTAAAAATTAAGCATCAGAGTCACGGTCCGCGCGCTCATGCTATAACATACGCTAATATGCGAATGGTCCCACGGTTATAAATACGATTTTTTTCACGCGAAGTTACATGCAAGCTAGCAGACGCTACCAGCAACATACGAACGTATGAGCTCCGTCCACGCACAACTTCAGCCGCGATCTCGAAAACATGAAAAAACCCCGGTGATTAAGTGAACGTTTTACCACTTAAAAACTCATAAACGCGGTCTCAACTGTGGACCTACAAACACATGTGTTACCCCCGGCCCTAGTAGAATTGGTTCAGTTGAACAAACCAAAAAAATGACGCTTATATCCACTAAACAACGCATCCCATGGCGATATGACCGGGAATTCTAGCGATACGGGGGAACTCTCTTCTAACATTCAGCACGTTAACATACAAACGCTTACGACCTTTGCGATCTTTCACGCATATCGAAGCCCGCGTCTCGCAAACATGAAAACACCCCGATGATTATGTGAATGATTTTAGCACTAATAAACTTATAAACGCGGTCTTAAGCGGGAACCTACAAGTGCATAGGTCACGTCCGGAAATTTCTAGCTTTGGCTGTAGCAGCCTAGCCTTCAGCTGGACCAAAAAAATCGCTCATATAAACTAAACAACATGTTCCATAGCGATAAGACCGGAAACTCTAGTGATATGGGGAAACTCATTCTCTTCTAGCATCTGAAGCGTACACTAAAAATTAAGTATAAAATTTATGGTCCGCGCGCGATCATTCAAGAATAGACGCAAATATGCAAATTAGGGCATCGCAAAAATTTTTTTTTTTTGAATTCTCGAAGGCCCCCCCCCCTCTCATATTGTGACAAATGTTAAAGTAAGCTCAGATGCCAAATTTCACATCATTTGGACAATTTTAGACCCCCGCCCACTTCGCTTGAAATTTTTTGAAATTGGTAGTATGGGGAAATATGGAGGAAAAATACATTAAATGCTATAACATTTGAAGTAGCAATCAGAAAATTACAATTTATACCTCTTTTGAAAGGAAATAATCTTATTATTTGAATCGAGATATTTTTGTTTCTAGAAAAATACGGGAAAGTGGGGTACTGGGTCATTTTGGTCCCAAAATCCCATATTTTTAATGATTTTTCTGCTCCGTGTTGAAAATCATGCATATTTTGTAGTTTTTCTAATGAGAAAATATCTCAAGAATCGATCGGAGCCTTTTTGACCTTTGTCCGAATACGAGAAGTTGGGGTTAAATGGACTTTTGTCATTCATATTAAACTTTATCATTTTCTCGTGCATATATCTCTATTATTCTTCACTCAATTTTCATAAATTATACCTTGTTGAACGTAAAAAATCCTTGGGATTATAAAAAAAATAGATTCGTTATCGCTAAAATTCAGGAACATCAAATCATCTGACATATAGTGTCGAATTCACATTTTTATCATAAAATCGCACATATTAACTCCATTTAACAACAAAATTCTTATTTAATATACTTCTTTTAGTGTAAAATATGCTTAGAGATCACATGAGAAAAATTTCAATAATGAAAAAAATTAGATTTGTAGAGTAAATATCAAAAAGTTGTATGTTTCTGAATTTTACCTCTAATGTTTTTATTTTTGTTTTATTCCTCAGAATTTTACACGTTCAACAACCTATATTTTATGAAAATTGATTGAAGAATAATAGAGATATATGCATGAGAAAATGATAAAATTTAATATTAATGACAAAAAGCCCTATAACCCCAACTTTTCGTATTCGGACTAAGGTCAAAAGGGTTCCGTTCGATTTGTGAGATTTTTTCAAATCAGAAAAACTACAAAATATGTATGATTTGCATCACGGAGCAGAAAAATCATTAAAAATATGGGACTTTGGGGCCAAAATGACCCAGTACCCCACTTTCCCGTGTTTTTCTAGAAACCAAATCATCTCCATTCAAATAATAAGATTATTTCCTTTCAAAAGAGGTATAACTTGTAATTTTCTGATTGCTACTTCAAAAGTTATAGCATTTAATGTATTTTTCCTCCATATTTTCCCATAGTATCAATTTCAAAAAATATCAAGCGAGGTGGGTGGGGGTCTAAAATTGTCCAAATGATGTGAAATTTGGCATCTGAGCTTACTTTGACATATGTCACAATATGAGAGGGGGGGCCTTTGAGAATTCAAAAAAAATATTTTTTTTGCAATGCCCTAATGCAAATGGCCACACGGTTATAACATCGAATTTATGCACGCGATGGTTCATACACGCTAGGGCAAGCGACAAACACGTTGATATACAAACGCTCGAGCCGTTCGCGATCATACACGCCCATCTGCGCCAGCGATCACACAAACAGGATAACGCTCCAATAAGCAAGTGAACGTTTTAGCAGTTATAAATTTTACAAAAGCGGTCTTAAGAAAGAAACCTGCAAACGCCCGTGTTCGCGCGATCATGAATCGGTTACGTCCGGAAGTCCCTACTCTCGGCCCTAGCCGCCTAGGTTCATGCCTTCAGTTGGACCAATGAAAATTGCACTCATATCCACTAGACAGTACGTTTCTTGGTGGAATGACCGGGAGTTCCAGTGATATGGAAGAACTCACTCTCACTAGCATCTGAACTGTACACCGAAAATTAAGTATCAAATTCACGGTCCGCACGCAATCTTCCAAGAACACCCGCAAATATTCGAACGCACACGGTTATTAAATCGATTGTATACACGCAAAGTGACATACACGCTAACACATGCGACACTCAAACGCCTAGACGATCGAACACGTTAACGTACAAACGCTCGAGCCCTTCGCGATATTACACGCCATCGTCAAGTCCCTACTCCCGTACATATCTGAACCATACAATGCATATTACATTCAAAATCACGGACTACTGCAATTGGCCTTAAGCGGTGTTTAGTGGGTGGCAATTCCCGTCTCGTCGACAATTGTAGTGAGACGGAAAGCCCTTTTGAGACTCTAGCTCTACAGGTCCAGTAGGACAACTCTCAAAACAAAAAGAAATAATGGATGGGCTCAGGTGAATAGCACATTTGAAAAAAAGTTGAGAACATTCTATGAGTCATCTTCTAACTAGAAAGTTTTAGTTCTATGTTTCAGAACATGGTGGGCGCCAGTACTATTTTTTTAACGGAATAAGATAGAAATTAGGTGTCCTCTAAAAAGTTGTGGAACGACCTTTTCCAGTAGTTTTTGTGAACACGTGTATCTTCTATCCCTCTTCATTTTAAAGTCAGTGTTATCGCTCTCTACATGGTGAAATGTGGAACTGCAGTTTTGTAGTCAAAAGATGATATCATGTAACAAAATACTTCACAACCAAACACCATATGCTGTTAGGCCCTATGCAAAAAAAAAAAAAAAAAACTGACTCAGGTATTCCTTTATTAATAGCTTAATAACTTCTCCTAAGGAGGTTAGTTTGCGGTCTTCGACAAAGTTGTAGGTAGTAAAATTATCTTTCTTATTCTCACTTGTTGAACTGATGCATAAAGTGCCAACTAGCGGTGAAAATGCACTTTCTACATGTAAATTGGCGACAAATCCTATACAAACTTCGAACACGTTGGTCCGGTAGCTCGACTTATCCGATATCTGGTGGGAATAGTAATCGACTCAGGGGTGGGCCGACTGAGTTTCCAAAAATTTGTATCTTTCTGGACAGCTACTTTACATTAACCTATTGACGTTCCACGTACCTGAGGATGTTGGAAAGCAGAATATGTCTAAGTGTGTCAAAAAATACATGAATTGGCAGGCAATTTGCTCGTATGCACCGTGGAACTCCGCGTTCGTTACAACCGAAAAGGTCAATGGGTAGGTGTACTTTAAAGATTACCTCCAAAAGCGTATACTTCTACTTCTGAGGTGCTCACGATGGTTCTACGCTTTTCTGGTCGAACTTAACCTCGTGCCATTACTTGAAAGATATCAAAAGAGGTGAATTTCGTACCAAAGAATCTTAATTCCCCGAACGCACCGGAATTGCGACCAATTCGGAAATACTGCACCACCATGCAGCAGGCATCTCGGAAGCATTCTAAGAAAGTAAAATCGAAAGCAGCAATGAGGAAAGAACAGATCTCTACACAAAAATAAGTTGGCCCGAACGTTGTTAAGGGGCAATTCTCCCTCGTATTACCTCCGGCTAA
>NW_026683713.1:387766-458766 GCF_030247195.1 Topomyia yanbarensis | reverse complement strand
TGAGAAAGTAGTTCGGTGCTCGATGGTGTTTCGTGTACAGCAATTTTCCATTAGCTAATTTGTTACAATTGGGCTTTCTAAATTCTCTGTAGGAAGTCGTCGGTTCTGCTGGGGTTCGCGAATAGATTTTCTTGACATGTCAATAAATTCCCGAAACAGTAGGCCTTCAGGCCAAGTTGAAGGATTAAGAGCTTCCTGCTTCAGTACTGGGTCGAGGTCAATTTTGAACACAACGTAGAACAGATTTGAAGTGTCCTTCCCCTTTGGAACCAATTTCACGATGTCTGTTGTCACTTCAACGTTCAAACAGCACAAGAGAATTTTTTGAACGTCATTATCAGTGATCATCGGATGAATGCCGGACAAATATAACGAGAATTTGGGTGGAGGGGCAACAGGAACAATTGAAGTAACCGACAGGTCACTAAGCACAATATCGTTTGTACCATGGCACGAATAGGCTGTCCTTGATTCCCACGGCGACGCTTCACTCCCAGTCTGGGCCAAATAGGCGTATTCGATTGGTAGGTGGAGAGAACTGGTATGATATTCGTCTGGTCATTATTATTTTGAGATACCGACAGGTGTTCGACTTTTTCACTTAGTGATTCGACGAATGAAGAAAGTTGTTGAATTTGGCATAGCAAACTTTCAACATTAGGTGCACTAAGCCTCGGTTCAACTTGATCAGCAATATACGAGCGCACACTCCTTCCTTTTAATTCATCACGGCACAGTGAGCAGAAAAAAAAACAATCTTGCCCTGTGACAACAGCTCTTTATTAGCGTGATGGTTAAAACCAAGGCACTGCTGGCCGATGTGGAAAAATGTATCACAAAAGCCACAACAGACTGGTTCGAGATAATTAACCGGGAGCTTACACGTACCGCACTCTTTTTTCTCCATCTCTGCTACCCGTGTTTACACTTTACACCAACAAAGTGACAGCAATGAAATCGATCACTGTGCGCAAAGTTATCTCGGCACAAAACAGGCAACAAACACGTTAAAATTAGCCGGTTTTTTCACTAGTTCTGAACAATTGGAGAAAAAATTATTTAAATAGGGCCAGTACTTCTATGAAATGTCTTACTTGACCACCTAAAAACGCTACTTTCGGGAAAACGCGTTTGAAGATAAAGTACGGTCTATAACTGGATAGTCGTAACTTACTAGATAATCTACTATACCGGGTCTGCAGAGCTCACCTTCTTCATCGCGAAAATGTTCTTGGCTTTGCACATTTTGCTCTCTCTCTGTTGAATTCGGGTCTGTTTTACCGTGATACCCACTTTGCGTTCAGGACGAGTTATACGTTCACTGTCAAGTCGAGTAGCACATCTTTCAACTACAGTTCCAAAGGTAATTCCCATCACCTCTCTAGCGTGTAAAATCGATGAAAATCCTTGATTGAATATACTGACTGCCAAATAAGTCACAACGTTGACCACCAACTTGCCAGAATTTGTGTTTTGGAACAGATTCCACTATTCAGAGACTAATTGATGTTTTGGGTGTGAGCCACTAAGCATCTTTCTAATAAATCATTAGATGATAGACTTTCGTAGATCCTGACATGTTTGAAAATTTCCAATGTTCCTTTTACTTCAGCCTGACGCCACTTGCACCAACTGTCCTCGACGGGTGAACACTATCCATTTCTGGTACCAAAAGTCCAAAGTTAGAGTTTTACTATCAATTGTATACTAATATTTTCATGACAATGTTTCCTATGTTCAAATTAACTTTTCAATTTCGATACTCCTTCATAACCAATGATGGCTTAATCTAATCCAAATTCTGGCATTGTTAAACATACAAAGTAAATTCGTTCGGAAGCCCGTGTGGCTTCCATACGAACCACAGACAGCCACCCATTTTCGCCCAGTTTAAAATAATATCCTAGGTAATAATCAAATAACAATCAATAAGCATACCATTGGGATATACATACAGAGCAGCAAATTATGTTATCAGCACCCTCATTGGTATAAAGATTTAACGATTCGTGTACAAATCTAATAAACCAACATTTCAGGGGAATCCTGTTGAAAGCAGGAAATTGAATAGACAGCAGCTCATCATAATAACTATTATCACAACGATGATCAAGATAAAGAGTCCGTCTCGGCTAGCCAGTAAACATTTTCTTTTCTTTTCATCATTTCATCACCTCACCCTTCGCAGTGGCTAGAAGGCGAAAGAAGGAAGGACGACCCCGTCGCCAGAGGACCACCTTCAGTAGCGAGCAGACGCTTCGACTAGAGGTGGAATTCCATCGCAACGAATACATCTCTCGTGGTCGACGGTTCGAGTTGGCTGAAATTCTGAAGCTATCAGAAACACAAATCAAAATCTGGTTTCAAAACCGGCGTGCCAAAGACAAACGCATTGAGAAAGCTCAAATTGATCAACAGTACAGGTAACTAACTACCAAACTGAAGTAGAATACGGTGCCTGCGTAGTGATTATGATGTACCATCATTACAGGACGTTCGCCGCTGTAAACGGATTATTTACTCCCTTTAGCTCACAATATTCCCAAGTGCTTGATCCATCAGTTACGACGACGGCTACGGTACACCAGAGTTTCTATGACCAATTTAGTACAACGCCCAAAGAGGATCGAAGACACACAAAGTGAACTCCACCTAGTCAAGCAGGGTTTACAGGTACAGAAGCGGACCACTAAAAATGTACATATAGCAAAAATATAAGTCTAATAAGTCAATGTGTTACGATTTTACTGAATGAAAATAGAGAAATTTTAGAAATAGACAATGAGAACCACTCTTAGTTCATTTTCTTTGTCGACTATTACGTTCAGTAGAAGATAGAAGTAGTAAGAAATATTTCGAAGGGGGTGGGGGGGTGTCGTTGTGCTCCCATCGTACGACTGTCTTTTATTCACGAATTTTCTGCAGTTAACTCGCTTAAACCATGAAATGTCCTTTGAGCCATTTAGCTTCCGACTTTCCTCTTTCAATAAATTACCGCAAACCATTTAGCTCCCCAGAAACCGACACTAACTTTTTATCAGAATAGATTAGCGCCGGCTTAACGCTAAATCCCTAAAACTAAAACACATTTTGTGTTTCAATCGAACGGCTGATCAAGCGGGATGTCCCGTCCGAGCAGATGTTCTGTTTATGCCGATAAAACACAGTGAAGCCGAAACTTGTCTTGGCTTAGCAGGCCTATGCGAAAGCACTATGCTATATTTCACCCTAAATCCCTGGGTAAACACCAAAACTTCTCACCAGCGCGATTTTTTTTTGGTAAAACCAGTCTTTGTACATGAAGGGCACAGATCCTAACTTATCCTAATCGCCCTAGTGAGATTTTGGTGCTTACCCAATTTTTTCGTTATGGTGAAATATAGCACAGTGCATTTAGCTCCCGTTTTTGTGAAACATTTAGCTCCTAGTTCCGTGAGCCATCCAGCTACCAGCTTTATCACGATCTGCTCAGACAGTCTCCAGCAGTGAGCTCGCCCTACTCCGTTTGAGGGTTTCTCTCGAGCTTTATCGAGATCTACTCGGATATTTCCCGGCGGTGGAACTATTTTACTCCGATTGACAGCTCTCTGGCGAGATAATTTGATTCGGTAACGATGTCTGTTTCGTAAGCCTATTAGCTCCCAGCTTGGTCACGATCTAATCGCTATATTCCACGGCAATAGGCCTAAGCTACTCAACGAATCAACCGGTAGGTTCCTAGGCCTGTCCAGCGGTTCCGGTTAGATCGTGGCTTCCGGATGACTGGAGCCCCAACGATCCGCCACTGGCTGTTCGACACGGCCTTTTCGCTCTAGTCATCGGCGGTGTAGCTAGCCCACTCGCGAGGTATTCGTTGGGGTGTCGACAACGACACGACGAGACATTCAATGCAAAGTAACGTAGGGAGTTTGCGAGACAATTACCACCTATTACCAGCACATTGAGTTACCCCTCGATTCAGACAGAAAAAAAATTCAGGAACACTGCATTACTGGATTGTTTTTCAGTTCCCTATAGCAACAACCCACATTGGAAAATAGGAATAAGAAACAGTACTGACGACGAACAAGAAAATCAAGCTACGCTAGAGATTCTCACCATCAGCGCAGAAAAAATATACATATTTTCAGATCAGTAATTCTCGAAATACCTTTAAGACTTCTGATTCGTGGTAGAATATCGGATTTTTATAAGTTTTCATTTATTCAGCAGATGTGTCACTATGCCTGAGAGGAGCTTTTTGGGAGAAATACTTTTTCGCTTTTACAGCCTTTTTCGGTAACAAAATTGCTGAAAGCATTTTTTTTTTTGCTTAAACATTTATAATTTTGAAAAAAATGCGAAATAAAATTATTCGTGTCGGGCTATAGCCAATGTAATAATAATTAAAGAAATGCCGCATTTTTCCCGTTTCAACTACTCGAACCAGAGTTGCGATTACAGGAATTTCAGGTCAAGATTGTACATAATGAAATACTTTAAATTTTAAAATTGTAAGATTATAAAATAATAAAATAAAAAAGGATGGATGGGTAATATCACAGACATAACCGAAGTGAAGTAAAATACATCTTAGGCTGTTAATATGAATGCTGCAATTTATGCTATCTTCTGAAAGGCTGTATTAAAACCAGTTATTTCGGTATTTTTAACGGAAATACCGAAATAGAAGGAAATTTTCTTCTAGTCACTAGGTGATATGACTGTGGGAATAGGGCCCGAAAGCTCCAGGGCCAGACAGAATAAAATTCAATTTGTTGAATCTACCAGACCGTGCCAAAAGGCGCTTGTGGAACTTATTTAATTTCTTGATGGTAACATTTTCGCACACGACTAGAGACAAGTGAGTCATCGCCATTCAAAAAAACAGGAAAACTAGCCTCCGATCACAACACGTATCGACCGACTGCAATACTCTTCAGTATCCAGAAGCTGTTTGAGAAAAGGTTCCTGTTCCGTATCGACAATTGGCAAAGGCAAAAATTGATTCCTTCTACCTAGTGTGTGAAACGTGAACAAACAATGAGAGACAATACAAACCAAGAGTATATCCCATTGCGGGCAAACTGTGTTGCTGTTGACTTCTCGAAATGTTCGGTAAGACCATCGAATGGAGCAATTGTTGAAGGTGAACATGAAGCTCAACGTAGCAGAAGTTAATGCCATGCAATTCCACCATTTACATCATGTGGTACTGATTATGTTCAAAAACATTAGTCAAGCAGAATCATTCGCTTCCCAGAACAACATGAAACACGTCGTCGGATATACTTGGAGGAACTACTTCTTAGGACTCCGGAACGACGTTCGTGTGGTGAGAATGCATCCGACAAAACCTATTCCTACTTACTTGAGCTTCTCAGGCAAATGCCCTCAAGGTATTACACATTCTCAACGATCACTAGTCACGTATCCAGGACAGATTCCTACGTGCCAATATTGTGATCAAACGCTACACCACGGAAAATCTTGCGTAGAGACTCCTATGGAAATTCCACGTGATATGACCAAAGCCGGTATACAGTCTTCGTATGCTAAACCACAACAGGTTGATGAACCAACGACTGCGGACCGGGCATACACAAACACCAGCTCAACAACAATCGAGCCCAGTACCACTAAACCAACTGCCATTACCAACATCGAAGTAACAACAATTACAGCAAATATTTCCAAACCAACAACCAACACCACCAATAAGGAATCAAATACCGATGAAGAAGGATTTACAATTGCGACCCGTAAGCACAAACAGCAAAAAAGAACATCCGACCGTGAGCAACATGAATGCAGTACCGATGACGACATGGACATAAACGAAAACGCGAGAGAAAACGGACCGAATGACCCCCAAGGTGCGGAAAAAACGCATCTAATATTTCATCACCTAGGAAGAGGATCTCAACACGCAGCAGTAAGATGCATCAACAAGACCCGACGAACAGGCTGTAACGATAATTTCTCCCTATTTATACAAATTGTAAAAACACGAAAGATCCACGGCTCAATTGTGCTAACGCATTATCGTGTCAAATATATTTAAAATAAAAAAAAACTTTTTACTAGTTGTCGGAAAAGCACATGCATTTTTCGCATGGTGACTTATCGACATCACGATTTAGTTACATGGGCCTTACCCAGGGCTCATGTCTAAGCCTTCTGTTATACAATTTTTTTGTCAACGACATTGATGAATATCTTGACAATTCCTGCACGTTAAGGCAACTTGCAGACGATGACGTGGTTTCTGTAACGGGACCCAAAGCTGTCGATCTACAAGTACCATTACAGAATACTTAGACAATTTGTCTGTTTGGGCTATTAAGCTGGGTATCGAATTCTCCACGGAGAAAACTGAGCGAGTTGTATTTAATAGGAAGCGTGAACCAGCACAACTACAGCTTCTATTAATGGGTCAAACTATCGCTCAGGTGTTCACAGTAAAATATCTAGGGGTCTGGTTCGACTCGAAAGGTACTTGGGGATACCACATTAGGATCTGAAACAGAAATGCCAACAAAGGATCAACTTTCTTCGTACAATTAGGTTGTATCAAACAACGATACTGGCGGTAATGGAATAGAATTCAGTACCGTTGTTTGCATATCGCCTTAGGGTGCATGCAGTCGAGCCATACGATGAGTCTCGAAGTCCTGTCGGGCATTCTTCCGCTGAAAAATCGATTTTGGGAACTCTCATATCGATTGCTCATTCGATGCGATATCTTGAACCCGGAGGTGATTGAAAATTTCGAAAGGCTCGTTGAGCTCAATTCTCAGACCCGTTTCAGGTCCCTATACTTTGACTACATGGCGCAGAATATTAATCCTTCTTACAATCCCAACCGTGCATATTTCATAAATACTTCTGAATCTATTGTTTTCTTCGACACATCCATGAAAGACGAGATTTGTGGAATTTCGGACCACACACACCTGCAAGTGGTTCCAAATATTTTTCATAACAAATTCCGAGAAGTCGACTGTTCTAAGATGTTTTACACTGACGGATCAAACCTCGAAGGTTCCACTGGCTTCGGTATTTTCAATCAGAAGTTCACCCCCTTATACAAACTCAGTGGCCCTGCTTCAGTATACGCCGCAGAACTAGCTGCGATTCAGTATACCCTTGATACACTACCCGCAGGCCATTACTTCGTCGTTTCGGTTAGCCTCAGTTCCATTGACGCTATTCGCTCTATGAAACATGGAAAGCACCTATTTTATTTTTTGGGGAAAATACGGGAGCTACTGAGTGCTTTATCTGACAAATCTTTCCGATTACCTTGATGTGGGTCGATCCCTTCTCATTGCTCCATTCCGGGCAATGAGAAGGCGCTCCTTAGCTAAGGTGGGTGCCCTAGAAGGTGACGTTTTGCCTTTCTCATATAAAGAAAGGCTATGCAATCACTGTAAAAATCGACTTTTTAACGGAGGGCCGAGTGCCATACACCATTCGATTCAGTTCGTCGAGATCGGTAAATGTCTGTGTGTGTATGTATGTGTGTGTATGTGTGTGTGTGTGTCATTTAAACTCACACAATTTTCTCAGAGATGGCTGAACCGATTTTCGCAAGCTTAGTTTCATCTGAAAGGTATAACGCTCCCATAAGCTGCTATTGAATTTTTAGTTGATCCGACTTCCGGTTCCGGAGTTACGGGTTGAATAGTGCGGTCACACAGCAAATTCCCATATAAACTGGTACCACCATGATGTTCAAATGATGTAAAACATATTAAAATTGATGTAACATTACTCTAGTTTGCGGGTCTGGATCACTAATGATCAATCAAAGCAGCTTTGACCACATTGGCCACCTATGACGGTTCATGACGCCCCCGGAGAACCCGCCAAGTTCCTAAGCTAATATCACACCCATTCCCAAACCAATTCTCTACCGATTTTTACAAACTTGATTTCAAATGAAAGATACAGTAATACCATTGACTGCTGCTGAATTTCATTCGGTTCTGACTCTTGCTTCTGGAGTTACAGGGGTGTTAGTAAGGATACACTGGAATTTCCCATATAAATCGGTACAATCGTAATACCTCAGATTCTAAAAAACTATTGAAATGGTCACCAAATTACTTCTAATCGCAGATCGAGATCACTGATCGCCAATCAAACATTCTTTGAATATATTGTCCACTATCTACGATTCCGGAATTCCGGGCATATTCCACAATTAAAGTCACATCGGTTCTTCGGTGATGACTGAATCGATTTTCTCAAACCAAGTCTCAAATGGATGGCAAAATATGCAGTTGAGTATTGCGTCGCCGCCCCTCCCCCCCCCCCCCACGTGTCTTGCCCTTACACCTCCCTCCTTCATCACTCCCCTCCCCTTGGACCACCCTCACGCCCGCATTTCCTTCATCCACCCCGTATACCGAAATAAGATGAAGGTTTTCTGACGCATCCTCCACTCCCACTTTACTAACCCCCCATTCCCTCCACTTTCAAACCCATTCAACCAACATTTCAAAATATAATCACATAAAGATGACATTGGACTCATGCTGATTAAGCTAATTAAATATTATTCTTTTGCCTTTCTCATATAGAAAGGTTATGCAATTGCTCCAAAAACCGACTTTCTAACCGAGGCCCGGAGGGCCGAGTCTCATATAACATTCGACTCAGTTCGCCGAGATCGCAAAATATCTGCGTGTATGTATGTATGTATGTGTGTATGTATGTATGTATGTATGTATGTATGTATGTATGTATGTATGTGTGTGTATGTGCGGATTTGTTAACAAAATGTCCACATCGGTTTCTCGGAGATGGCTGAACCGATTTTTACAAACTAAGATTCAAATGGAAGGTATAATATTCCCATAGGTTGCTATTGAATTTCATTTTCAACCGACATCTTGTTCCGGATTACGAGTTGAAGAGTATGGTTACAAAACAAAATTTGTTGATTTGTCCACATCGGTTTCTCGGAATTTTCTTGACTTTAAATGAAAGGTCCATCAGCTGCTGTTGAATTTTGTGTGGATCCGAGTTCTGGTTCCTGAATTACAGGGTGATACGTACAATCACGCAGAAAATTCCGATTCTAACGAATTCTGCGATGAATGTAAAAAGGTGATTTTTTTCCAAAATGTAAACACAACTGTCATTTAAAGTCTCTTTGGCCACACTGGCCACCATCGACGGATCCGAAAGCATCCAAATTCAGAATAACGGTTATATTGGTTTCTCGAAAATGGCTAGACCGATTTGATCAACTTAGTCTCAAATGAAAGGTGTTGCGTCCCCGGAAACTGATATTAAATTCCATCTCCATCCGACTTCCGGCTCCGGAGTTATGGGTTGTGGAGTGTGATCACATAGAAAACTCCGATTCAAACCGATACCGCGATGAATGCAAAAAGATGCTCTTATATATACTTACCAAGTGTAATAAGAATGAAAGACATTTCCATAATGTTATATTGTACGAATCAGCTATTAAATCATAGTTTGGAGAAATGAGAAAGGCACAATTGCACCTCTAGGTGGATTAAAACAGGTTTTTGAAAGACCAATTTGCTTCAGCGATTTTTTCAGTATTACTCATCATTACCCTAGAAAGTTGGCAAAACTCGTGGAGCAATGGGGAGCTAGGAAGCTTCGATAATCCCCAAGGTACAGTAAGATTCCGTTTTTGGCACGTTCCGTTTTTGGCATGCTCCCATTTTGGCACACTCCGATTTTGGCAACATTCTTGTTGTATATAACAAGTCTTTGAAAAATTTACAGTAGTTATTTTTTTGGAATTAATTGACATCACATTTGACTTTATTTCCAAACATGGGAGTTATGTTAACCCTCAAAGGTGCAAATCATTTTTTTTTTTAATTTTGTTAAACTTGTCTCATAGTTTCAATACATTACTGCGATAATTTTAAGATGTTTTTCGCAATGTAATTTTAAAACAGCGTTATGCATTTAAGGGTTATCTATATTTTACACTATAGTGTCGTATTTAATGATAACAATAAGCTAAGAAATGTACTATTTATGTATAATATAACTGATAACAGTGTAACTAGTGTCTGACGGAATCAATTTTTATAGTAACACCCAGAGCCTGTGCTAGGGTGGGACAAAAATCAGATTCCTGCTCCGAGCAAAAAAAAGATAACAGCCCCAGCAGCGAAATCAGTCGAATGAGCCAACAAACTCTACCCCGGGACATATTTCCACAGTCACGTCACCTAGTGACTAGAAGGAAATTTTCTTCTAGGCACTAGGTGACGTGGCTGTGAGAGTAGGGCCTGGGACCTACAGCACGAACATCACACGCGCAACTCGAAGTGTTGCCGATCCACATCTGAGCCGAATTACGAAATCGAAACCTCTGCCGTCTTGAGGAGGACCATCCAGCGTCCCAGTACATGATTCTTTCTGATGAAGGCCACCCGAGTCTGAAACTCGGCCCTATTCTGCGCGGCGTGTGACGTGAGACGACTAATCTCACCTCACTCTACGTGACTTTTCTCACCCAATTCTGAAGTCACTTCGGGTGACGTGAGACGCCCATTTAACCGCAATGGCGAATCTCACCTCACCCGAGTCGACTTTCAGAATAGGGTGAGAAAAGTCACCTAAAGTGAGGTGAGATTAGTCGTCTCACGTCACACGCTGTGCAGAATAGGGCCGACTGAGTTTACATTTTACCCCCCCCCCCCCTTTCATCTTTGTCCACCCTCCCTCCCCTAACTCTTCTACCCAAAAGTATAACCCATAACTCCCCAACCCCAAATATTTTCCCGAAACATTTAGTTCCTGTCTCTTCTAGTTTTAACTATTATATTACATAAAATCTCGTTGAAAATGCCCAACTCTAACTACCACATAAAACTAACTCTAATTAATCTCCCCGAATCTTTACAAAATTCAAACATGTCCTCTAGTTATTCCTACATAATATAGTTGTAAAATTATCCCCCTTAGTTAAAATTTTTTGCTCCAATAATCTCCCTGCTTAAAATGTCAAACCATAGGGCCTAGTCTAGTCTAGTCTACACATACACAGCCAATACATGTAGGGATCCCGGAAAATTGCAGACTTGTCTTGTCATCATTAATGTTTGCGGCACATATTGAATATGACACAAGCATTAAAGCGGCCAGGCCAACTGCGCAGCGTACAAAATAAAGATGATTCAAAATTATACGGCAATCAAATTATTCATTCAATGAATAATTTAATCAACGGATTATTTCGAGCCTTGAATAAGGAAGAAACGTGGACAACCGTACACAACCGTTTCAAGTTGATGGGGGTTTGATAAATCGTTGGGAGTGACTTTTGCTAAGAGGGTTAATGTCACTCCTTTGGTCCTAGGTTCCTGGGATGGGACAGAAGTATTCAACCCTGCCCTGGCTAATGAGCCAGGGTTATAGCGCCCTTACTCGCTCTCTTGTGAATATTTTTAAGATAGCTATAAAAACTCCTTAGGGCCGATTTCTTCCCTCTCGCTTAACTTTTAAACCACGTTCACCAGGTTTAACCTGGCTTAAGCGTTAAGCGAGGGTGAAGAAATCGGCACATAGTTTCATTAAAAACAAATCAATATGTAATGCCCTAGTTTTAAGTAATTTAAAATGTAAAGCAAAACAATATTGGCACCTTTAAGCTAACGTGCCTTATCAAATAAACGAATTGAATAAAACAAATTGTTTTATTATGTTTTCGCTCAAGAGCGCAGAAGGGAACAGCTAGAGAACTGTAAAGTTGCTACCGAATTTGTAAGTAGTGTTAAGAGTTACACAGTCACAAATACTGAATTCAATAAAAAATTATATTCTAGCTTAAAGCTATACGCACCAACCCGCCTGCGTTTGCTGTTAGAATCTGTATCACAAGCAGTATTGTAACATAAAAAATGATTGCGTGGTGGAAAATATTTCAGGAACATTAGCGGCTTCTTCAAAGTCTGGTTCCGTTAGAAACTATGATCAGCTGAATGAGGCGTAAAAGTATATCTGCAAAAGGAATAGTAATTTTCGGATCTAATACATACACAGATCACGACCGATTTACAAGTTTTATTAGAGTCGTCAGTTACGTGACAACTGTACAGTATTGTATGATATTTCACACAAGATCCATCTGCACAGGAGCCTTCATGATTGCTTGAAACACATCATTAAAACATATTCCAGCTTTTCAGCCAAACACTGGCTATGATCAGTTGAAGAATTGGAACGACTATTGAATGATGTGATCCGTCGACTGTGGCTCTGATATCCGCTGAAAAAAAAATACATGCATTGGGACTTACCGTGGCACTGCCCGCCACCCAATATCGGTTTCGTCGAATCGAGAATTTCAAACGCATTTTCACGCGGCTCATTCTCTGTAACTACGGTTAACAAATGGAATGCACAAACGTAAAAAAAGAGAAATGGAAAACAATTAGTGTGTCGAAAAGCATTCTGCTGCGTGAAAAGTTGAAATTAAAAAGTTCAAATTCAATTAGTTCGAGGAAATTTTTGAAATAGATAAAATAATAGATAAATGAAGACCAAACCCTAAGAGATTGGCGAGTTAAAATAAAACTATCAATTGCAATTCCCCTTCCTACCGCCTGTCACATAATAGACTGACTGGCTTCTGAGGTCTAGCTGTAAACTTTTCTAGTACATCAAAGCAAAATGAAAACTAAACGATAGTTTCTGTCACACAACTTACTAACCATCTTCCTGGTACTGCACTGAATTTTGTTACCGAAATAAATTCCCTCGAGTGTCGCGCCTTTGTGAACATTCCTTTCTCAGTAAGCCTACGAGAAAATCAAAATCTACAAAAATGATCAAACTTATTCATGACCCTGAAATCACATCCAATGCTACTCCTTAACACTAAAGAAAAACAAACTGGTTTCCATTTTTTCTCACTATACTTTTTACCTTTACTATCTTGAATTTACTCAATTTGAACATTTATTTGATTAAATCTTATGCTGTTCATTAACTCTACTAGTTAGTACAGATATCTAGTTATTTCTCATACACTTGACTTTGCTTGTTTTCATTCTAGAAACTTGCTCTAACCGAGACTCAAAACTAAACGGTTGAACTGTGCAAATACTGCATCGACTTCTGCTTGAAAATACGCTACTGCACGAATCGGTCTGTGCTATACGAATCTGATCTGCGTTCGTTCTATGCATACTGAGAGGAAAATAGGAAAAAGGATGGGACGGATAGCCGATCATTTGGACGAGAAAGCAGAATCCCATAGAAAAACTCAAACTGTTCATTGGAGCGAAATAATAAGTCCTAATGAAGTAGACAATAAATTATGGTGCCAACCCGAATGAGGTGTTTCGTCAGCTGAAAAAAAACCTGGTCGCCTTCAGTTAGCGCATTAAGTTGTATAAAATTGAATTTGTCTTATCTTTAAGAAAATATTTACAAGCATCTGTCTGTAGGCTCTCTCCTGTGCCGTTCCTCGTAAATCTGTTCTTATTTGTGGTACTACCATCTGTTTCGCTAATAGATTCAAGTGTGTATATTATTATTGATGGACGATTTTTACGAGTTTGTAGCTTCACCTAAACACTTTTGCAAGTATGCTGTCGCTGTATATTTGCGAGAAAAAGAAATATTCCTCTTACAACTGAACCTTAAACTATTCCGTAGATCTATGTTGCTATATTTTGATGCATGTTTCATTGACTGTGATTTCCACAATAAAAATCAAAATTGGTTTTCTTTCTTGCGTGCGAAGAAATTTTGCGAGCGGAAAGATTACTTTCCATCACAATCCACAAGGAAAAGATAATTCTAAGGGTTTAGAGATCTGTGAAGAATGCTATTGTTCTTCTGCACTTGAAAAGTTTTTACTGGAGAAGGAGTAAGCGCGGGTTTCGCACAGACAAAGAAAGGTAATCAAACTGCACGCCTACTGTCTCTGCTGGCGAACTGATCTGGTCACTCTTTCGGTGGTTTGCTGTGTCCCCTCTCTCTCTCTCTGACCAAC
Organism: Topomyia yanbarensis; assembly: GCF_030247195.1. Lineage (NCBI taxonomy): Eukaryota > Metazoa > Arthropoda > Insecta > Diptera > Culicidae > Topomyia > Topomyia yanbarensis. The sequence continues at coordinate 444,779 of NW_026683713.1, read as the reverse complement.
CACTCTCAAGATTCCCCTTTTCACTAAAGATTCTTCACTGCTGTCAATAAAAATCGCCTCCAAACTGCGTCTTCCTGGTGAATGATTTGTCTATATACTTGTGTTATGCTGTGTCTCTCCTTCCTTCATTTCGTTACTTCCTTGGTTAGCTTAATAAAAATACGAATGCTCCTTCTGCTTGTTTCACTTCTGACGCCTATTTTATCAGTCATCCTTGCTCAAAACATATCTTCCTTGCTCTGTTTTACCTCGTCTGTCTCTGCCTCAATCTCTCCGACTGATTCTGACCTTTTCTTCTTTCTTTTTTTGCAACACACCTAATAAAAAGGCAAAAAATTAAGAAAAAATATTTATATCACGCAATTAGATATGAACGGGCAACATTGACTGAGTTGTAGAATAGTAGAATTAGTGGTAATAGGGATATTTCGGGACACACACAATGTCGAACTGAATTGAAATCGGCTATCCGAATTAATCATAAAATCACTGACAATATCTGCCTGGAACACATTTCCTATACCTGTCTCAAACATCCTTCCGTTCTTGCATTGAAAATTTTCATGGATGGATAATTTTATGATTTGAATTTGATTGAAGTATATCAATCAATTTGTCAAAGTTAAAAAATATTACATATTGCTGGAAAAGTGTATTACCCTCACAAAATAATGTGAATCGCTTACTTCCCTGGAATATAAGAAAGCTCATTCATTGGAATTGTATCCTTGAAACAGCAGAAAATAACTTGCTGGCAAAGAATCACGGCTAACAAAGAATCGAATTGTAAGAACGGAACTACCTTTCCCCTACTGCTGAACAGGCTATCCATCGACAGTAGGAAAACATTAAGAAGAAATGAGCGAAACCATAAACTGGAATCACTTAAGCATGGAAGACGCTGTAATCATCATCTTGCAGGATATGGAAAGTGAAAACAGCACAATTTTTGCAATCACGCAACATAAAAAAGTAACAAAATATAGAAAATATTTACCTGACACGATAGAGCGTGCGTCCCAGCCTCATCCTTGTACTATAAACCGTTTAGTATCGACGATTACCTCCAGCGGCTCCGTAGCCGCCACCGCTAGCACCGAATCCACCCTGGTTAGCTAAAAAAATCAATCAAAACTATGGAACTCTAACACCGCCAATCACAAGCAATAAATACCGTCGTACGACTCCATGCCGTAAGGTGCCGATCTCTGGTTGTTGTACCCTCCGGCTCGCACCGGACCGGCATTGTATCCCTGCTGGTAATTATTTCCAAAACTGTTGCCGAAATCCGCGCCAGTACCTTGAGCTCCCCAACCACCGGTTTGTTGACCCCATCCTCCCTGAGTGTTACATCCATGATCCCATGGGTTTCCAGCCTGACTCCAATTGCCACCGCCAGCGTTGTAGCCACCGCCATTGCCGTATCCACTATTGTTGAATCCACCCTGCTGCTGGAAGCCACCGCTGCCCCAGTCATTTTGACCTCCGCGCTGGCTCTGCCCCCAACCACCGCCGCCACGTCCTCCAGTCTGGCCCCATCCCTGCGATTGACCGCCTCCGCGCTGTTGATTACCCCAGGCTCCGCCACCACCACCTCCACGACCGGTATCACTCTTGTACCGATCCATCTCCTGTTTCGGCAGGGCTTTCTTCACATCCAACATCTTGTTCTGGATGGTGTGGCTTTTTTGGACTGTAGAGCATACGAGTCATATTATTAAAAATGCAGTCTCATTCACTAGCAGACTATTATTAGCATAAAATAAGTAATGTAAGCAACGACTAAGGTTGCTGATAATCTAACAGTTAAATTTAAATATTTGATCGATACGTAAACTGTCGCTCTGCGTATAATTGTCCCATATGCATAGAAATTCCCACAGCAGCAGTAAACGACCTCGAGTTATATTAATTTATAAGACAAGCAAAAAAATACATACGAATAATCTTGTCCACGGGATCATAGTCATCAAATTCAACGAATCCAAAACCACGCTTTTTGCCATTCTCCTTGTCGGTTACAATGCAGGCCAGGATCACGTTACCGAACTTGCCGAAATATTCCCGCAGGTGTTCCTCTTCGAAATCATCTCGCAGTCCTCCGACGAACAGCTTCTTCACCGAAGCTCCCGCCTCCGGTCGATTAATGTCCTGCCGGGGTACAGCCCGTTTTGGTTCCACGACACGGCCATCAATCTTGTGCGGACGTTTACACTGGGCCTCATCGACCATGTACGACTTTGAATAGGTGATGAAACCGAAACCGCGGCTGCGTTTAGTCTTCGGGTCTTTCATCACAACAACATCGACGACCTTTCCCCACTTCTCGAAGTATGCCTTCAGCGTCTCGTCCGTGGTGCGGTAATCCAGCCCGCCGATGAACAGCTTACGCATGTGCTCCGGCTCCCGGATTTCCTGTAGAGAGGTAAAGAACAAATAGGATGATGAGCATATTCTGGATCTTTTGGGGAAGCTACAGCACTATACATTCAATCGAACTGCTATATATTGGTATCGACGTATTGATTCCCTTCTATGGTCACAATTTGAGCCAATGCGTTGAACAAAGATAAAAACTACTTTAACGAACGACTTCGAATCGAATGAGCAGGTTCATTACCATACTTAGATTAATTTCAACCGCAACGCAATTTTTTATCCATGAAAACCACTAGACTTTGTGGAACAACTGGTCGGTGTTAAGTCAGACCGGACCAAGTAGCATAATATTGATTTCGAGAAAAATGGGTTTCAAAGTTTGAATCGCTGCATCCTCTACGTTATAATTGGAAATTATTTTTTGCCATAATTCTTGTTTATGGTTACATATTTCACATTTGGCAAAAGTGGAATGTAGCAGAAGAAATTCTTTATCCAGTGTTATCATTATCTCATTTTTTGATGTTTTGCGACTTAGTCCGGTCTGACTTAACACCGACCAACTGATCAAATGGAGCGCATAACATAATATACTATGTTCACATTATTGCAACGTTAATGTAGGGAGTAAAAGAGATAAACTTCTTACCACCAAGTTGGTGCTAAACCGGTGTAGTACAATTGTGTAATATCGTTCCAACATTTTCCTTTCCGTCGAAACTTTAACAAACATCTCAAGTAAAAAGCTGAGTGCATATAAAGAGAGTTACGACACTGTCAAAATTGGAGCAATTATTACTTGTCAGTGGCATTCCAAACGAGTCAAATTCATGTATTTTAGCAGGTCGTTTGTTCGTTTGGAATATCACTGATGGGTAATCATGACAGTTGTCTTCACTCTCCTTACACGCCAAAATAAAACAACCTACAGAATAAGTTCTTTTAAGTTAAATTTAGGTACTTTTGAGTTGTGCGTCGCTTTCGCACTTATTAGTGTTGTCAAAAACAAAACGAGAGATTCGACTCAGTCGAGGTCTTGCGTGCAGTAAGGTACTTTTGAGTTATTTGGGGTATACTCAAAATTAGGTAAATTCGACTTAAATTTAAGTAAATTAAACTCAAGGTTGAGTTATTATTTTTGCGTAGTTAAATGGAAACTACCTTCAACACGGTTTACCTAATTTTACTTTCCTGCACAAAACCCCGAGATTGAGTCAAAAGTACTCAATTTTAGGTAATTTTTCGGTGGCGTGTACATACACTGTACATACAAAGCATTTTCATTCGGTATAAATTCAAAAGTATTAATCAGAATGTCATGCGAGATAGGTAAACGAATGTAGTTATTTGCAGCACAGCACAATGGTCCATTCAGAAATTGCTTAACGCAAAAATTACCCAAAATTGACTCCCCCTCCCACCATGTAACAAATTGTCACAGATTTCTTCATCCCTCCCTCCCCTATTAGGTAACAAATTCTTTAAAAAAATTCTTTAGTAAAATATGTTACGCAACGTTGTAGTTTACTCCCCCTCCCCTATATATCTCAACGATTCTATCACATTTACCCGAATGACATTCGCCCGAATGCCACATGAACCCGAATTCAATTCGCCCGAATCCCATTGACCCGAAAAACATCGATATGAAAATACACCGCAGAAAATTAAATTTATTTAACTGAAATACAATTTTTATTTGATTTACATTCAATCCTAAGAAGAAATTTCATTTTTATTTTGCAGCGTTTGGTGGAGCAATGAGAGCGCAAGTTAGTCCAAGGCCGATGATAGGAGGGGTAATGGCAGAATAGTCTATGCGGACCACCAAAACGCCATGGGCGAGGAACAGGGTGTGGGTTGGGGTAGGGTTAATGAATTGATGTATACTTGACGAATAATTGCGCTGCAGAATGTGATGAAAATGTGCATTGAACACTACGACTGTTGGCTGTTCAGAAATAAATACAATATGTTTCTCCATATGGTTTGATAGCTAATGTATGTATTTTGTGATTATGTGATGCCAATTTATAAGTGTTGAAAAATTCATTTTATCCCGGGGTTTTATCAAGTTTGTGAGACCGCAACCGTAGATGTGCGTGGAAGATCGCGAAAAGCCCAAGCGCTTGTATGTTCACGTGTTTGTCGCGTATGTCAGAACGTATGTGATTTCGCGTGTATAAATTCGATTTTGTAACTGTGTGGCCATATGCATATTCGCGTGTGTTCTTGAATGATCGCACGGACCATGAGTTTGTTGCTTAGTTTTTAGTGTACGGTTCAGGTACTAGAAGATAATTCCCCCATAACACTAGAGTTCCCTGTCACGTTTCCATGGAATGTGTTGTCTAATGAATGAGCCTCATTATTGGTGCAACTGAAGACATGAATCTAGGCTGTTAAGAACGAGGGCAGGGGCATCCTGACGTGACCGACTCATGATCGCGCGAGCGGTGGGTTGTTGGCGAGATCGCGAGTATGTGTGGATGATTACAATTGCATGTTTGCGTTTGTGATCCGGTTTGTGCTATCGCGAAGGCTAGCGGCGTTTGTACGTTTTGAATGAGATATTATGAGTGTATATGAGAGAATATGCAATTGATTGTGTTAGTGAGTGTTATAATGAATCTAAATTAGGATATAGTGATAAAAGGAAAAAGAACATGCCGAATTAAAAGAAAAAAAATGAAGACATTAAGTAGAAGCGTATAAATTGACTGATATTTTTTTTTGGTTTACATGAGTAGTGGAAAAGCAAACTAATAGAAGAAAAACAAAAACAGACAAATGAAGTAGAAGAAAAGAACGAGAGGGACGTATTCTAAGTTGCTTATATTTGGGAACATAGCCACTTTATTTGACGGTTTGGTTCGCGTGGATGATGGTTCTTTAAAATTACTAGGCACATTTTGAACATTTGACTTGATATGATCCTAATACTTTGGATAGTTCACTTAAATTTTAAATTCAATACATTGTGCAATTGAATGATGTTTACTTCAGATTTGGGTTTAAATTGGTATGATTCGAGTACTTTGGCTAATTACCTTAAGTTTTAATGCATTGTGCAAATTGAATGATATTTAATTTAGATTATATGTAATGAACCATCAACTATAGGATACTACTTCGGTCTGGATCTAGTTGAATAGATAGCAAAAATAATTCAATCTTCCAGTCGTCAGGGTATTCCTTCTAGACCTGTGCGGCACCGCGCCACGCCGCCGCCGCCGGTAATTTTTAACGTACGCCGACGCCGAACAGTAGCTCGGCGGCGCGCCGCCGATGCATTTTTCCCGCGCCGACAATTCGCGAGCTCTAAAATTATTGGTTCATAACTTTATCCACAAATCTAGGAACATTGTCTATGGACCGAATATACGACGTTAACTGATTCATGATTTATCACGTCTTGATCATTATTTGGTATTAGTGGTCGTCAATTGGATTACAAAATTAAAATAATCTGGATATTTTCTCGAAAACCATTACACGACACTCGCTATATAATTCAAAAATCCATTCTTGCTTCGTCAACTGGTTATGATTGTGAGCATATAAGTTTCAATTCACCATTCGTGTGCGTGAAATGGTCCACAAATTAAAAAAGAAACTTCCACTTTCAAGATATATGTGCCTGAAATTTACCAATATGTGCCTGATCCTAATCTTTGCACCTAATCAATTTCACTGGAACGCAGTGTATTATTCATTGATTTTTTAACCGATTCTTAATTCCTAATATGCTACACACGATTCACCAGTCGAGCTCGTGAAACTGTTCATGATGTAATTTTATTATACTTACGTAAAAAAATACAAGGAACTCAGACTATTATTCATGGATTATTCGCTCTGCTTTTTGGTTTTGAAATTTCTATGTGAGCTATTGTGTACAACTGCTAGCAACCAGTCTCATAGGCACGAGCATTAGATACAAAGATATTACTAGGACCTGTAACCCTGTTATTCCTTTGTTAAAATTCAGAGAAATGTTCGGAATTAAATGAAACTGCGCTGAGCAAAATACATTACGTTAGCACAATTCATGTCCGTGAAATAATTTAGAAAACTATAAGACATGTGACTCTGTGTAAAAAATCCAACGGTAAGCTCAAGACTAAAATATCAAGATAACACGACGAGAATTTACGAAAATCCTTGCACATCGTTCAATTCTTGACTGTTTTAGTCAATAAAGTTAATACAAATCAATGTTTCATCGAGTTATGAATTAGAATCATAAAAGTATTAAACATATTCAGACACAACCACCTTTGAGTATAATGTCATCTTTTTTTGCGTGAACTAGTTTTGTGAAAACATAAAAATTATTTTCAATACGTGGTTTATTTATAATTGATTGAATCGTTACCTATTTTAAAAAAAATTTCTTGAAGAATAGTTGAGCAAAGTGATCTTGACTTTTCGCGACGCTGGTGCACAGATGTGGCGATGCAGAGGGTAACATTTCTAGTCTCATAAATTATGCATCGTATGATCTAGCCCCACTCAAGAAAGATTTTCAGTGATTTGCACCAGCCCGGTATCACAGACAAATAAGACGTAACACGAGATGAATTTTCATCACTCGTAGAAAAAAAAGGTCGATTTCAATTACAAATCGGTGGCGTTAGTGAAGAGATTTTGACACAGAGCTAAATGCGTTACTTAGTTTCCGCACCCACCCGAAAACTTTACGGTCTTTTTAATCTAATGCAAACCAAAACAAACAATATGGGCCGGAAATGTGAAATTCATTCTTGTCGAAGTGCCCAAGTGGGAGGTTCACAACCATTTCTTAAGTTACAACCAGAGTTAAAAATATTCAAATTCATTGAACGAAAATTGATCATATTCAGCCGCATTCATTTTCAATATTCAGCGACGCAGCTGAAAACGTCAAACGAACAAACCGCCCATTCATCCATGCAGATTTTCATTCATTTCCGATTATTACACGAAGCGACCGTGCAGTAACGAATCAAATGCATCAAAGTAGGCCCTGGCACAATATAAGCGATGATGATTGTTGTTTCAGTTGCTTTACCGGCATTTGAAAACATTTTCCTAGATAATTAGTGAATGAATATATTGTACGATATTCAACTGAATGATTAACATGGATATTTGATGAATATTTTTTCTATTCACCGCGAGTCGCATCAGGTTCATTTTCAGTCGTCAAAAACAGATTCGATTATTTTTAACTCTGGTTACAACACGATGCCAATCGATGACTAAGCACATAACAGTATGTTAGTAATTTAATTGATTCGGTGTATCGAATGTATGCAATGGATTAGAATTTGTTGGTCCCCGGAACTGCTGGAGAAATTGGCAAGGTGCAGGTGCTACCAAAACTAGAGTTACGCTCAGGTTATTTTCAATCAGACTTGTTTAGTGATCAGTTTCAACCTAACAGGAGCTAACACGTTAAGTCGTGGAATGATTATGATTGATAGTAACTGTATATTTAGGTTTCGTCAGGGTGTCGAACTGTATGATTGCAGCACATCGAGCATACTTTGCACTCAAGATAGAAGCAGATCGTACGTTGTAAGAAAATGTAGTACCAGGGAATCGTATTCCTTATCATTGTGGCGATTTTGTACTTACAAGAAGTAAAAGTAAACACCAGCCTGGAAAATGAAGTAATGTGTCTACCTTGAAAGGTGTCCTTACATGATCATTAAAAGTGACATTTCTGCGCAGTAATACCAATAATAACGCCTCGTGTTAGGGTACCTGATATCTGCGGGATTCTAAAAGAGCGATGGTAAACAACCCAGGGACAACTTGACAGATAGTGCTTGTTTCATATATGCACCACCGATTTGATGGTGGCGCTAGTATGCCTTCTCTGTATGAGTACCACGAACAACGAAACGAAAAAGTTTCAAGAGAAAAGCGTGTTTCGTTACGTGTGTTATGAACGCCGTCAATGCGGCTAGAACAACATTTAGAAAAAGCTTATTCCAAAATGTGAATAAAGAAAACTATTATTAGAGAATAAATTTATCCCTAACTGAAAACCATCAGCAAAGTTACATAAATCTTATTAATATTTAGCTGGAAGTCTGTTTTTAACAACCGGCTCTCTTCCTTCCTAAACATGTTTTGGATTTCTTGTTGTGTGAAGTTTGAAATCGTTAAATCATTGGTGCTTTTTATCTCGAGAATCGTAAATAAAAAACATTTTGGCCAATGAAAGTACATCACCACCCAGCTTAACAATTCGTTTTGAATAGAATTTGTGTTTTTATCAGAATTCTAGCAGCAAAAAAAATCACCATATCACCCCCAAAATTTGCTTATGAATTCAATATATTGGAGCTGTCAATTGTCCCCGGGCTTACGGTAAAGATGACTAAATAGAAACAAAAAAACAATGAAACGACAACAATTAATTTCCTCGAACAAAACAAATTTTTTTTACCGTTGCTTAATTTCCCAAATATAGAACAATAAATAATTATTATGGGTCATTGAAATACAGTCGTTACTCTGCACTCTTCAAATTTGTCCATTGCAATCATTATTTCATGCGAAGTCGTAGTATGCGACATCGACAATTTTTCTATTTCGTTCTTCAAATTTTACAACTGTAAAAATCGCTCCACCTTTCATTTATTATCTTGCATTTGGCAAGCAGGGTGGGCACTATTGGAGCTCCAGTTGAAAAAAATTCGATATGGTTGCGAGAATTACATTTTGTGCAATGTGTTCAACAGATGTCGCTAGTACATCGTGGGCGATGATTTTTTTAGATTTTCTATAAGCTGTAACGTTTGTTTGTATGTATGAAGTCTGTTACAATAGAAACCGAAAATTTGGGAAAGGAATTGTACAGTCAAGAATTTTTTTTAGTTACATAGGCATCAATATTCGTCACGCCGACACACGCCGGCGCGCCGCCGCCGGTGGGATCCAACGGCGTGACGCCGCCAACGCCGCCGCCGCCGGCCAAAAATGTCGCTTACGCCGCCGCCGATTAAAAATGCATCGGCGCACACCTCTAATTCCTTCGCTTATATACACCAACTGAATCACGCGCCGTGTTGCTATTAGATTCTAGGGACCAACAGAATCCAAGGTCTCCAAGCTACAAATCCTTAAGCATAAAAATTTGCAGTCTGAAGTCCACCACCAAGTCCACGGAGAAAAGTTAGTATTGTTGAGTATTAATTAAACAACACACATGTAACATGCGATAAAACTACTTGAAATCATCTAAGTGCCAAAAAATGATATATATTTACCACTAACGACAATTGCATTCCGTTAAAAGTTTCTCATGCTATGCTGACCGGGAATGGATGATTGACGTGCGTCGGTAAATTAATCGTACCTTCATTTATCCAATCCGAATGAATCGAATCGAATGCACGAATTGAACACTGGTAAAAAGCGATCCCAAGCCAATCGGCCACGCCAGTGTGCACATGCTCTTAGCTGACTGTTAGTTTGGGCTGGTGCAGAGTATGAAATAACACAAAACATAAAAAAGGCGCATAATCCCTCTCGGTCTCCTCGATGCACCACTATCGAGGGGTAATGCAATAACCATCTTAAAGCAGTTGTCTGCTGAAATATGCTTGAAGATGTTTGCAGTACCGTCAAACCCGTCAACCTAGGAGAGTGGCATTCAATCCTAAGAAGAAATTAGCACTAAAGCTATACCTTTTTTTTTTTTTATCTTAAAATACGTTTATTTAGGCCCAAATGCTGTAGCTTAACGAGGCCGATAATTCATTTTTTTTATATTACATGTCACATGTTAGTGGGGGAAGGGAAAGCCGTATTTAGGGGCGGCTTGCTCCCCTCTTATGTAAGTAAAGGAAAAAGGTAGGAAGTGGGATACATATTGTGTAATTGACATCGTCGTTTGCTGATTGATCATTGTGGCGGATATGCACACTTTGTTGTAGTGTTGTAGTTTCCAGCCTGTAATCGCAGGGGCGAGGGGAGGGTCGATATTTCGGATAATTATTGGCACTCTATATCATCTGCATGTGCGGTATGTCATGATGTTCTGGATAGACGGTTATCAAGAAGAGTGTGCACCGAAGACTCGTGAAGCAATGCCATATTGTAGATACAGGGATAGGTTGGTGAGATTCTACTGTGAATGAGAGAGGGTAAAATGTATTAAACTTGGACATCAATGGTTTTCAAAAAGATATAGATAAGAAAAATATAGGGGTGGTCACGGCTTGCCAGGACGTCCCGGACTGGCACATAGGGTGATCTACCTCGGGCCCGAAGGGAATCTATTAGTTGGGACCTGGCAACACAGTACTCTGCGCACAGCCAAACAACATGCTCGATGTCGTGATAGCCGTTCTCACAAACACAATGATTATTTTCAGCAAGCCCTATACGACGGAGATGCGCGTCAAACGAGTAATGGTTGGACATGATCCTTGACATCGTACGAATAAAGTCCCGGTTCACATCCAACCCCTTAAACCAAGCATTCGTTGATACCTTCGGGATAATGGAATGTAGCCACCGTCCCAGATGCCCATTGCTCCATGAGGTTTGCCAACTATCGAGCGTCCTCTGACGAGAGATACTGAAAAATTCGTTGAAGCAAATTGGTCTTTCGTAAGTGTCGCCTTCTAATGCGCCCACCTTGGCTAAAGAGTCCGCCTTCTCATTGCCCGCAATAGAACAATGTGACGGGACCCAAACCAAGGTAATCTGGTAATATTTTTCAGATAAAGCACTCAGATATTCCCGTATTTTCCCCAGGAAATACGGTGAGTGCTTTCCAGGCTTCGCCGCACGGATGGCCTCAATGGAGCTGAGACTATCCGAAACGATGAAGTAATGGTCTGAGGGCAGGGTGTCAATGATCCCGAGAGTATACTGAATGGCAGCTAATTCTGCGACGTAAATTGAAGCAGGATCATTGAGTTTGAATGAGGCAGCAAGATTTTCGTTGAAGATACCGAAGCCTGTGGACCCGTCGAGAATTGATCCGTCGGTGTAGAACATTTTGGCGCAGTCGACTTGATGGTATTTGTTATAGAAAATATTTGGGACCACTTGTGGGCGAATATGATCCGGAATTCCACAAATCTCTTCCTTCATGGATGTATCGAAAAATACAGTTGGATCAGAAGTATCTAAGAGATGAGCACGGTTGACGTTATATGTAGTTGAATTGATGTTCTGTGCCATGTAATCGAAGTACAAGGACATGAATCGGGTCTGAGAATTAAGCTCGACAAGCCTTTCGCAATTTGCAATCACCAATGGGTTCAGAATATCGCATCGAATGAGCAATCGATATGAGAGGTCCCAGAATCGATTTTTCAGCGGAAGAACGCCCGCCAGCACTTCGAGACTCATCGTATGGGTCGAGTGCATGCAACCCAAAGCAATACGCAAGCAACGATACTGGATTCGCTCCAGTTTGATGAAGTGTATGTTCGCAGCGGAGCGAAAGCAGAAACATCCGTACTCCAACACTGATAATATCGTTGTTTGGTACAACCTGATTAGGTCTCCTGGATGGGCACCCCACCATGTTCCAGTTATTGTACGGAAAAAGTTGATCCTTTGTTGGCACTTCTGTTTCAGATACCTAATGTGACATCCCCAGGTACCTTTAGAGTCGAACCATACCCCGAGATATTTGAATGTTGAAGCCTGAGCAATAGTTTGATCCATTAATTGAAGCTGTAGTTGCGCTGGTTCACGCTTTCTAGAAAATACGACTAGCTCAGTTTTCTCCGTGGAGAACTCGATACCCAGTTGGAGAGCCCATGCAGACAAATTGTCCAAGGTATCTTGCAGTGGTCCTTGCAAGTCGACGGCTTTAGGACCTGTAATAGAGACCACACCGTCATCTGCAAGCTGCCTTAGCGTGCAGGAATTGACAAGACATTCGTCAATGTCACTCACGTAAAAATTGTAGAGGAGAGGGCTTAGACATGAGCCCTGGGGAAGGCCCATGTAGCTAAATCGTGATGTCGATAAATCGCCATGCGAGAAATGCATTTGTTTTTCAGACAACAGGTTTAGCAAAAAGTTATTTAAAATTGGCGAAAGACCATGCTGGTGCAACTTCTCATAAAGAATGTTGAACGAAACTGAATCGAAAGCCCCCTTAATATCCAAGAATACTGATGCCATCTGCTCTTTGTTAGCATATGCCATTTGAATTTCTGTTGAGAGCAACGCAAGGCAATCGTTCGTCCCTTTGCCTTTGCGGAAGCCAAATTGTGTATCTGACAGTAAGCCATTTGTTTCAACCCAATTGTCGAGCCGAAACAGGATCATTTTCTCGAACAACTTCCGGATACAGGACAGCATTGCAATCGGACGATACGAATTATGGTCGGAGGCTGGTTTTCCTGGTTTTTGGATGGCGATGACCCTCACCTGTCTCCAGTCATGTGGGACAATGTTACCCTCAAGAAACCTATTAAATAAATTCAACAAGCGTCTTTTGGCAGTCTGGCAGATTCTTCAATAAGTTGAATTTAATTCTATCTGGCCCCGGGGCTTTATTGTTACATGATAAGAGAGCTAGTGAGAACTCCACCATCGTAAACGGTGTTTCGTTCGCGGTATTGTAAGGCGACGCGGCGCGGTAGATTTTCTGTGCCGGGGCGGAATCCGGACAAACCTTCTTGGCGAAATCGAATATCCAACGGTTTGAATATTCCACGCTCTCGTTAGTACTGTTTCGGTTTCGCATACGTCGGGCCGTGCCCCAAAGAGTGCTCATCGATGTTTCTCTTGTTAACCCGTCGACAAACCGGCGCCAGTAACTGCGTTTCTTAGCTTTCATTAAATTTTTCATTCGCTTTTCTAATATCGCGTACACTCGATAACTAGCAACTAACCCGTCGTTCCGGAAAGTTTTATACGCGGCAGCTTTCTCCGCGTACACGTCTGAGCACTCTTTGTCCCACCACGGGTTGGGAGAACGTTTTTGGGTGTTCACGTCGGGTACTCGTTTCGTCTGAGTTTGAATCGCGCTATCGAGAATCGAGTTGGACAAAAACTTATATTCTTCCTCCGGGGGAAGTATCTGTGTTGAATCGATAGTTTTGGATATCTCAGCAGCGTAGCTCTTCCAATCAATGTTTCGTGTGAGGTCATAGGGAACATTGATTGGTGTCGATGGTCTTGAACCAGTGGTGATTGCAATTACAATTGGTAAGTGGTCACTACCGTGGGGATCAGATATTACCTTCCACTTGCAATCTAACCGTAGTGATGTCGAGCATAAAGATATGTCCAGTGCACTTGCTTGCGCAGGTGGTCTAGGAATTCGTGTCATTTCCCCTGTGTTCAGAATTGTCATATTGAAGTTGTCACAAAGGTCTTGAATTGTCGAAGATCGATTATCGTCGTATAGACAGCCCCACCCCGTACCGTGAGAGTTAAAGTCTCCAAGAAGCAGGCGGGGCGAGGGAAGGTGTTCAATCACGTTGGAGAATATTCGATATCCCATCATGGCCCTAGGAGGAATGTAAATAGAAGCAATGCAAAGATCTTTGCCTTTGATTGTTGTTTGACAAGCGACAACTTCAATGCCTGGCGTCGAAGGGAGGTTGATTCGATTGAAGGAGTAGCACTTTTTGATCCCTAAAAGTACCCCCCCCCCCATATGAGTCTTCTCGATCCAAGCGGATAATGTTAAAATCGTGGAAGTTGAGGTTTATATTAGAAGTTAGCCATGTTTCACATAGGGAAAATGCATCACAATGATTGTAATTTAGCAAGTGTTTTAATGAATCAATTTTGGGGATAATACTTCTGCAGTTCCACTGTAAAACAGTGATCAGATCCCTGATTCCGTCTAATAAGTTAGCCATCGAAGGATACGATCGCTGTAAGGAGGGGCCATTGTTCAGTCAACTGTTTTAAAAATGTTCTTACTGTTGGTAGAATAGCAACCAGCAAGCTTTTCATAGGATCGGTAATGTTGAAAGCTGTGAATATCCAGTCCACAATGTCAGAAAATTTAAGGAATCCCGTTTTAGGTTGAGTTTCTGACTGTAAAATTGGAGCACTTGGGATTTTTGGTGCCCCGGGGAGTGGTGGGAACTCCTGGTTGTATCTCAATTTCCCAAAACCAGGAGGTATTATCTTCGGATTTGTACCAGCACTTCCAGTTGATGAATTATTTTTATTTTGTACCCTTGTTTGGGACAACCTAGGACCCTTACGAGGAAGTTCAGGTGAGTTTTGATTAGGTCTTTTCCTAGAGTTTCCAAGCGGAGCCAAAGAATGCCCCTCGCAAGGGTCGTTAGAGGCGTTATCGTCAGTTGGCAAGAGAGCGAATGGGTTTTCGGAGATAAGTGGAACAGCTCTTTTAAGCATTTCTGCGTAAGAGCGTCTGGAGCGATCTTTGGCGGATCGCTTCAGTTTATCCGCGCGAAGTTTGTACGTTGGGCATGTCAAAAGTGCATGCGGATTCTCCCCACAGTAAACACACTTCTCAGCGGGGCTACTGCAAGTATCATCCGCATGGCGTTCCCCACATTTACCGCACCGTTGCTTGTTGCTACAGTAGGTGGCCGTGTGACCTAGCTGCTTGCAATTGGAACAATTCATGACCCGCGGTACAAACAGGCGTACAGGTAGACGAGCTCCTCCCACTTCAACGTAGCTCGGAAGTGCAGATCCGGCGAAGGTTACGCGAAACGAGTCTGATGGATAGTAATTACCATCTTCGATGGACTTTGAGTGCAATTGCTTGCACTCCAAAATCTTAACTGATTGAAGGTTAGGGTCCTTAAAGCGGCCAGCCCCATCATTCATCAGATCATCGACAGTTAGACCCGCATCACTTACCACACCGTCGATCTCCACATCACGAGAAGGGATGTAGACGCGATACTCCAGCGTAAAGAGGCTATTGCTAACGATATCATTGGCCTGTTTCAAGTCAGTAACGACTACGCGCAGTTTATCTGACTGAACCTTTTTAATCTCGGTTACGGCCGAGTAACGTTTTGTCAGCTCCCGTGCAACAGTTATGCTGTTTAACGGTTTATTTTTGGGCCGAAAGTATACCACCCAAGGACCAGCGGATCCATCCTGGTAAACCTTGACTCGGGGGGGCTGTGAGACATTGGGGGAAAGTGGGGGAAGTGGATCGACCATAACATTATCTGTCTCAGTATCAGATATACGTTCTTCTTCTTCATAATATTCCTCTTCGGAGGGTGATCCTTCTGTTTGTTCCATTTTGTTGCGGGAGCAACACGCTCGACCGCACTGTTTAACTTAAATCAAAATAAAAAATCAAAAGCAATAAAAAGAAAAAAATCGATAAGAAAAGTAAAAAACGAAACACTTCACCAGTTGGTTCCTGACGAGCTGGTAGGTGAATTGATCCTTCGTTTGTTTTATCCGTCACCCGCGTGACCTTCACACAGTAGAGCTGATATAGCTCGTCTAAACAAAGCCGTCTTTCAGGCAAGAAAAATGTTTAGTAACGCACTTCACTGCACTACTTTAACTGATATCGCAGGTAACAATTATCACTCGCGGGACTGTTTATTAGTAATGCTTTACTGCAGCCTCTGCCACAGCAAGCACCTTCGTACCACCGAAAAAAACTAAACCACACCGGAGAGAACAAAAAGCACTTGTTTCCCGGTACAAAGTTGGGTTACGAATCAAAAAAAAAAAAGCTATACCTGTTAAACAGTTAATCCTATCATCTGGTTTATATGATTTAACTAGTGTCTCCAGTTTTAGGTCTTTTAGCTGCTGGTTTCGCTGGCAGTGTATGTAGAACGTCTCGAACAAAGCCGACCATGGTTGTTAGCCAGTTGACCAAAACTGGTATGTTGTATGCTTTGAAAGATATTTGGCATTTATTTCGATTTCAGTACAGATTCATAGAAATGTTGGAAAGAAGGAATCAAACCCCAGGTTAGAGTAAGCCGGGCAAACTAGTGGATCAACAGTTTGCTTGCGATCTTACTTGGCACACAGATTCATAGAGCTGCTCATGTTTGAAAGAAGGAATCAACACCTAAATTTGTGTAAACCGACCAAACGAGTCGATCACATGTTTATTTATTAGAGCTTTTTGATATACAGGTACAGAGAGCCACCCTAGTTTGAAAGAAGAATCAACCCTTATGTTTGAGTAAACTTGATAAATGTATAGATCACCAGTTTATTTGTGAGGGCTGATGAAACCCACAATATCATGTGTTTTGCGCATTGAGAACCAATTTTTGTTTCAATTTATTTATTTTACTACACATCTTGTCCAATAGCTTTGTTAAGAGCGGTTTAAAATTCAATGCAAGCAAGAACGGTTTAAATATTGGCAGGAACAGAAATAGGTTCAAAAGACCTTAACGCAAAAAATGGGTTGTAAGGATATACCACTTTTGCCCTAGAAAGAGAAATATTCCTAAGAATTTTTTTCAGAAATTATGAAAACCATCATCAATGTGGGTTTTAATCAATTATATGACAACCATCATCAATATTATAGGTGTCTTTTGAAGGGGGTGGTCAGAAGACATTGGGAACACCATGTTGAAATCCAAGATGGCGACTTCCGGTTACCAGAAAACAAAGAACCATCATCAATATGGATGTCATTTGAAAAGGAGTGGTCAGTAGACATCGAAAATTGATACATAACGCCATTTTTAAAAACAGCAACTTCCGGTTACCATAAAATAAAGAAAAAGAAAATCACCCTCAATGCAAGTGTCACTTAAAGGAGCATGATCAGTAAACAACGAAAATCAGTGTTTCAAAAATCAGCATGCGTTGAAAAAACCATAGTTTGACAAATCATTAAAATCCATGATTTCATCACTCATAATTTTTTTGGCTCCTGAGGAGTGAACACCACCAAGGAGTGAAAACCGGTTACTAGACTACAATTGCAGCAAACAGTTTAGAAGCCCGATGTTGAGCTCAATTTGGATTTTTAATTTTCATTTTATTAAGCACAAAAGCAAAACAGAATCTTGGTACAGTTCGTGGCGAAACCTTTTTGAATAGACCTCGCGGGTTAGCATTCAATGGTTAGCGTACACGGCTAATACAGTAATAAATAGTACACCTGATTTGCATCCTTCCACTATTGAGATATCTGACGTTTAAAATACGCACACTGAAATCTCGCATTTTTATTCTGCCGCCCTCTCCTTAAGCCCAGAGGCGGTTTGTTTTCCTCCCAATTTGCCGTGTAAACGATTTGTTTTCCTCCCAATTCACACGCCAAAACGGCACAATACCAACGCAGCTGGATAAGTCCATGCATTTGAACTTTTGGAAGATTAAATTTAAACATATTTACATACGTGCTGCTGGGATAATTGAGAAATTAAACGTACAAATCTTGAAGAACTGTTGGCTAAGTTTGATATTAAATTCAGACAGAACAAGAATCACAAACCGGAATGGGAATGAGAAGCCAAAACCAGGAGTGAAAACCTAAGAGTCAAAACCTACTGGGATTGCTTTGATTTTTTACTTACTCTCAGAAACGTAAATAACAATGGTTGATTTCCATCGCTCCTTTGGAAACAGGCTCCTTGAAGTGAGATGTGTGGTTTATTTGAAACACTGACGAATGATTACCGCAATGATTACCGAATGATTGATGATTACCGCCATTTTGATATCCAAGATGACGAATTCCGGTTATCAGAAAATAGTGAGATTATCCATCAACATAAGTGTCATTTGAAAGGAGGTGGTTGGTTGTTAGACATCGAAACGAAAGTTCATGATTAACGCTATTTTGAAATTTTGAACGTAACCGCCGAAAATCCATATCGTCTACCAATTATTGTACTGTGCGGGCGTTCTTGAGATATCGACGTTTAGAATAGGCACACAGATATTTTTATACAACCGCTCTCCCTTTCAGACAAGAAGCGGTTTGTCAACCTCCTAATTCAGACATAAAAACGGCACAATGCTAACGTAACTGGATAAGTCTATAGTCAAGATGTTGCTCGTTTGACATGCAATCAACGAATGATACAAAATGGACACGCGGAACCTACATAAAACCTCCCGTCATGCGATTGAGCAACTTGGGTGCTCTCTATTGACTGCTCTGTTGTAAGTAGCTGCCTCGAGGATGGAAAATGTTCCCTTTTTGAGTTCTCCATTTTCCCAAGTTTTAATAGACTACCTTTATTACTGTTGTCTTATTCAGGTATTTATGAATCAGCTGGTGCAAAAAAAATTAAAATCCTTCTACCAACATAGGAGCCATATGCGCGCAAACCTTACTCAATATCGTTACATATGAGCTATTTTTGATTTTAGAATAACACCTAGCTCCAGATAGTGGAGTAAAAAGTCTCTAATGTTAAAAAACGGTCTGTGTGCAAAGCATTCCCAAGTGTTCGCGAAGCACTATTTAATGCTTTTAGATATGTTGTACATTCCCATACACAACATAATCCTTAGAACTTCATGGTTCTTATAGAGATCATTAAAGCACCCCTCTGCAGTGTTGCTGAACTCGCAAAAATAACTCTTGTATTTCTCATTCGCGTGTTCTCATTGCGCCCAACACTCGTATCCGTGTGTTCTCCATGCATGCCTTTCTTTCGTTCACTCCCCAGCCGGGTAGAATTTCTGCGAGTGCCAGTCGGCCAAAAGCGACTCAAATTGCACATATTGAAACCCACTCTTTCGTTCGCACCCACCCACTGGCGCTCACTCCTACTGCTGCTACCACTCGTCCGTGCTCCCACTCGCCCATGCTCCCGCTCGCCCATGCTCCCACTCGTCCGTACTCCCACTCGTAGCCACTCGCGCTCTTTAACCCACTCGTATCTTCTCGCACTCTTAAGCGCGTTCGCCTTCACTCGCACTCTTGCAGTCGCTAGCGCTCTCGCTCCCACTCGCATTTCGTTCTTCGTTGGTAGACCAATAATGTATGAAAATGAATTTATTCGGATATTTTATGTACAAAGTCTAAGCCGCGGCTGTTTGAAGATCGATTTGCACAATACGTGTGGCTTTCGTCACCGGTACAGCACGTCATGGGAACGTCAAAATTAGTTATATGCAGTTAAATGTAGGTATTCACACACAACATCAACAGCACGGAATGCTTTGACGTACGGGAAGTGTGAACGAGAGACGCATTCAACTTATCTTGATGGAACGACGACGTGGCGTTGACGGACATTTACGTTGATGGAAGCTAATATATCGTCTGCATTGAGGTTGACATGACGCTGGTATAACAGAAAAGGAAAATAAACGCACCC
Organism: Topomyia yanbarensis; assembly: GCF_030247195.1. Taxonomy (NCBI): domain Eukaryota; kingdom Metazoa; phylum Arthropoda; class Insecta; order Diptera; family Culicidae; genus Topomyia; species Topomyia yanbarensis. Next base: position 425,151 of record NW_026683713.1, on the reverse strand, counting down.
GAATGAAATGCAGTTGCTTTAAAACGTAAATTAAAAAAAATGTGCAAAATCGCTTGGATTAACACTTTTAAATATGTGGAACCTTAACATGTCAAATATATATATAATTCCCCTCAATGCTGCATATATGCATTTCTTAAAATAATTAAATAGTTACTACAAGAGTCAGTCCCATAAAGATAGGAAATCGCAAAGAAAACGGGACAAATCTACGATCATGGGTATTATACATTCCTGGTCAGAGTTAAAAATATTCAAATTCATTGAATGAAAATTGATCATATTCAGCCGAATTCATTTTCAATATTCAGTGACGCAGCTGAAAACGTCAAACGAACAAACCGCCCATTCATCCATGCAGATTTTCATTCGTCTTCGATTATTACACGAAGCGACCGTGCAGCAACGAATCAAACGCATCAAAGTAGGCCCTGGCACAATGTAAGCGATGATCATTGTTGTTTCATATGCTTTACCGGCATTTGAAAACATTTTCCTAGATAATTAGTGAAATGAATATATTGTACGATATTCAACTGAATGAATAAGAAGGGATATTTGAATGAATATTTTTTCTATTCACCGCGAGTCGCGTCAGGTTCATTTTCAGCCGTCTAAAAAGACCTTCGATTATTTTTAACTATGTTCCTGGTACATTTTGCATTAAATGAATCGGATATTCGGATTAAATACATGGTTTCAAGATAAACGTATTTAATGCGGCTCACTGCAAAATTTCAACACCATTAACAAACATTGGCTTCTATAGAATATGTATGTAGGAGATCGACTACCGTCATAAAGTGAATTTCTAAACATAAGGACTTATTTTATTGAATATTTCGTGACCAATTCAAATATACACTGTCCTTGTCCTCCAAATTACGACGGAATCAGAGCAAATCTATCAGCTGTAAGAAAAGTACTCTATGCGTTATATATGCTAAAACATTCGTTCACAGTCCTAAATTGATACAACCAGCGGACCATATTAGAAGAATTCTCTAGTGAATGATTTTGCGCACTTTTCACTAACCTGAACTCTGCACTTTAAAAGTGTGAGTAATCAAGCTGCTACTGAAAACTGCAAGCTGTCAAAACACATGTATTTGAAGTTATAGAGATGGTACTCTCATAGACAGGCCAGTCAACATAATCAGCCTATGAGATATTTTTTTAGTAGAATGTTAAGTGCGTAATACGGTTCGAATCGAGTTTTTGTGCCACAAGCAATACTTGCATTGAAATAGTATTTTTTACTTGCTCGTCAACTCCTCACGCTGGCTTTTCCCAGATAACGAATTAACTGGTTTATTTTGCCGATTGGTATTTTCCCGAATGGGTTGTTTTGCCGAATTAAGTATAAAAAGTTATTTCCAATAGCAATTAAATAGTATAAAGGATGATTCAATATTTAAATTTGACAAAAAACATGGATGTGGGATGATAAATTATAGAATTAATAGTCAAAATGTAAAGAATAGTTAAGGTAATTATTAAAATCAAACTTTAAATGAAAATAGTTTCTCTTTGAGCGTTTTGGTGGAGGAATGCTGAAAATGAAAATTTTGAAAATGCTGAATTTAAATGAAAATTAAAATGCCTAAAGAAATGAAATATCTCTGAATTAATTCCTACTATCGTGATTCACTTGCTTCTCTTATTCATACACATAATCTTAGGTTTAGATCATTTCAACAAGTATATACCAAAGTTTTATAAATCTGTACTAATTGAGATTTGAACATGACTGAACAACATTATTTTTGGTAATACTGATTCTTCTTGACGAAAAAAAAAGTTTGCACAATACTGTTCAAATAATTACTCACGATAATTTACTATATATAAGTGGGACGCAACTTTATTCCATTTACCATCTTAGTAAAATTGGTAGTAGCAGATTAGTTTTATTTTACTTTTTTCAATAAATTATATTAACTTCGTGTTTCCAATTTTCATTGTTCAAAAAAGAAACTATCCTTAAAAAGCTTTAGATTTTATTGCTGGATATCACATACATGCTTCCCTTCTGCCCAGAAGTGCGTAATATACGCCCTTTACTTCTGCTCAGAAGTGTATAATCGGTACAAAAATGCAAACCCATTAGCCAGCATGGACTTTTATAGAATATGTGGTATTATTTCCTTAACCCTCCGGAAGTCGCACTTATGGCCCACTGAACGAGCAGCCGCTGTTGCTCTAAGACGATTTCGCTAGATTTTCAGAGCAGTGTGCACTCAGTGCACTAGCGCGACTTCCGCAAGGTTAAGGGGTTGCCTGGTGTAGTGGGGTAAAAAAACATTATTGTTTTTTTATTCGTTTAATTGTTTAATTGAACCTCTAGAAAAGCCCAGTGTAATATCGGTGGCCACACTGATCTTCTTTTGTTCTAAACAACCATGCGTTTCAACGATTTCAGTCTATCGGCAACTTTAATAGCATCTTTCTCGAAACCGCATTTTTAAAATTGTCGATAACTCAAAAACCATTCAACGAATTGACTTAATTTTTTATGAAAATGCATAACATGTGTAATCGATGAACTAAGGGAAAATGAAATACAAAAATCTTCCTCGTTATTTTGAAGAAAAGTGAACGAATTTTATTTTTCGGTTTTTCTTATGCCATTTTCCGAAATTCCAACTGTTCTATATTTTTTTTGGTTCATCGAGTAACTACAAGTCTATGTTTTAAAAATCTTATTGAATTTCTAATTTCAGACAATTGTATCAAGAGTTATCATGTCCTCCGCGGCATTCCTCGACATGGAAATGGTTGAACGTCTTCTCTTCGAACGCTCGTACGTGTGGCTTTGCCTGACTGAAATTTTTTCATTCATAATGAATATATACATAAACCTTAACGAGAGGTCCATTGTCACCTTGCCATCAAAATCGTATAACAAAATTACTTTCAGTTTGAGCACTTTATAGTAGACGCCCCTTAAAAGACAAGTTTTATTTAAGACACCGCACTTATAATTTGTTTACATATTTTAAAAAAATAAGAAAAACAATATATTTAATTTGTTCTTTAAATACGACCGGCATAAACCTGTATAGACAGATAACGTATGTAATGCAATGACAATTTAATGCAAACACGCGCACTGTTAGTTTAGTTAGTTTTTGCTTGCACTGTTCTAGGATTTCATCAGAATGCCGTATTCGATCCCTTCGCTCCTTTACGAGCGCTCCCAGTTGCTAAAAGAGTGTATACGTGCTGTTCTAATAAACATCTTCAGAGCTGTAAAGAGTGCTTAGCACACGGGAGTGGGTGGCATGCAGTTAAAACTCGCAGCCGAGGAGTCCCATCATGGGAACCCACTCGCCGTTAGAGCTGATATCCAGCGAGCGGACAAGAGTGCGAGTGACACACGAGCCTATAGCGAAGGCAGATAACTCACATGAATCAAGCATATTTGCCGCTCGTGCTGATTGTCACATAGTTGAGAGTTCTTCGAAAACGTGTGTACAGCAGTAGGGAGCATACAGTAGGCGCGTCCTTAAATCCACCAGCAACTCATCGGTATTTTGATGACTTTTTGTTGCAAGAGAGTAAAGCGACGCGCTGTGACACCAATGTGCAACATAAACAAAGCTTGATTATGTTGCGCGAGAGAGAGATCATCACATCAGACAGCTCAACATTCCATCGTACGGTGAGGGCCGATGCTTTGCTCAACAAAACGAGAGCAGTGCGGTGGGGGATTATTAACACACACAAACAAGTCAACTGTTCTGGTATGTGGTGACTAAGAATGCTGCTAATTAAATTTCGCTCCCATGATTAGCAGTAAGCAAATCGATGTGGTTTCGGTGAAAATAGCTAGTTTTTCCCCGTCGTACCTAAATCATTGCAAGGAATGTTTCGCAGGTAAATGTTTTTCAAGTGTAAAATGTTTGTCAAGCGTTAATAGCTTTTTTTTAGAACAAAAATCGCCGATCATGGTAAGATACAACTGCAGCAGTCGATGCGTTCAACAAGCAGTCAAACATTCATCCAGTTCTTCCAGTTGGGCTTTATTTCTCGCCTACTGCGGTATTATTGGCTAACCAGAAACAGCAAAAGCCTGCTGCTGTTGGCCTGCGACCGCTTCGATCGGAACAGTGACAAACACCAGTTGAAAAGTGTACGGAACTATGGCGTCGGATCATGTGAACCGAGGGGGTTTTATTGAACAGTGGAATTGAAATTGGAGGAACAGAAACGTTTGCTGGAGGAACAATCGGTGGAGGAATAGCGGAATCAAGCGATGAAACGATGGTTTTTTTTTGTAACGGAAGCGATCTGTATGAATACGGGACAAATATGTTCTCTTTCTGAGATGGTGGAATTGCGAAAATGCTACAAGCTGCGAATGTTTTCGGACGAGTCTATCGTTTGGCGTACTGGGCGAGAGTGGACGAGGACTGGTGGAACATTATAATGTATGTTTGGGCTGTGTACGATATCGCAGAATTCGTAACTATTTTGCTATTATTGTTTTTAGAAAACGAAAGTTGACCTACTGTGAGCTAGTTTTGAATAGGCCGTCGGTACGATCGGAGTTGCAGCGCCGGGCCATCATTCATCGTAAAGCACCAACGGCTATTGCTTTTCCACTTCACGTCCACCACGGCTGAATTAGACTGTCATGGGCGCACTCGATAAGTTAAAAACCGAGCCAATATTCTTCGAATTGAGGGACTGTTGTCGACAAATTTCCCAGTAAGCTTAATTGAGTGCTCTGTTGGAATTTGTATTGATTGAATCTTTTTCAGCAAACTACCTTATCTCAATGAATTCACTTTTCGAGGTGATCCTTTATCACCAGTAAAGCATTTCTACCTGGAAAACAGACAGACAGACCCTCAAACGAAAAAGTCTGATGGATCAAATTTCTAGGGAGTTGAGATATAATTTAGTGATTGACGAGTAATTCATCTGTATTACCGCAGTATCGACACTGGATTGGCTGTTATCACACCTGAATACCTCGAACAGTCGGAGAAAAACAATCCACGACCTAGCATTCGGTTAACGGTTAACCAACGCCGACATTTATGACGCATTCCGTATTCTGCAGGAATTCTGTATAGAGCAACGGGAGAAATAAAATAACTGAAATGCAAGCACAATAAACTCCTCAAATAAATGACTTGAAAATAAGATTTCGGTTATTAATTATTCAATCAGATACCTATTATACCAATTGAACTATGTAGCAGCGTCGGAATGAAGTCTCGAATCTGCCTGTTTTTTGCCTGAAGAGTGAAGATACACAAACCCATTCGCTTGGCTTTAAAAATGTTACTGCCGACTAAACTTCTAAAGATATAGGTCAAACAATTTCATAAGGAAGCTTAACCAACAAGAATAAAATAGAGAATAAACGCAATATCAGTCATTATCATTATTTCGTAGGAAAATTCCTTTTGTGCAACAAATAATCACCCTTATTCTTGTTTACGACGAATGCGAGATTCGTTCAAAAGCGATTCGAACAAATAGTATGCAATTTCAATTTTGCCGTCGTAAACGGGAATACAAATCACTTTCGAACGAATCTCGCATTCGTCGTAAACAAGAATAAGTGTGAATTGATAGCAAAAAGTACCTCATTTGCTCAAATGATTTCACAAACTTGGACCTAACTTTTGAACAAAAGGTCGAAAACCAGTAAGCCAACGCCAATTCGTAGCTTTTTGGATGCCCTTTCTAGACATGTGCAACAAAACACTGTCCGCAGACCCCTTAAAGCAAAACGGTCTTGACGACAGTGATTTAAAAATTGATAGCAAAAAGCACCTCATTTGCTTAAATGATTTCACAAACTTGGACCTAACTTTTGATTAAAAGGACAGAAAAGCCGTAACTGAACGTCATTTTGTAGCTTTTAAGATGCCCTTTTCACACATATGAAACATGATAGTGTTTCCAGACCCCGTAAGGCAAAATGGTCTTGATGACAGTGATTGAAAAATTGATAGCAAAAAGCACCTCATTTGCTTAAATGATTTCACAAACTTGGACCTAGCTTTTGATTAAAAGGACAGAAAAGCCGTAACTCAACGTCATTTTGTAGCTTTTAAGATGCCCTTTTTATACATATGTAACATGATAGTGTTCCCAGACTCCTTAAGGCAAAATGGTCTTGATGACAGTGATTCAGAAATTGATAGCAAAAAGCAGCTCATTTGCTTAAATGATTTCACAAACTTGGACCTAACTTTTGATTAAGAGGGCAGAAAAGCCGTAACTGAACGTCATTTTGTAGCTTTTAAGATGCCCTTTTGACACATATGAAACATGATAGTGTTCCCAGACCCCTTAAGGCAAAATGGTCTTGATGACAGTGATTGAAAAATTGATAGCAAAAAGCACCTCATTTACTTAAATGATTTCACAAACTTGGACCTAACTTTTGATTAAAAGGACAGAAAAGCCGTAACTCAACGTCATTTTGTAGCTTTTAAGAGGCCGTTTTTATACATATGTAACATGATAGTGTTCCCAGACTCCTTAAGGCAAAATGGTCTTGATGACAGAGATTGAAAAATTGATAGCAAAAAGCACCTCATTTGCTTAAATGATTTCACAAACTTGGACCTAACTTTTGTTTAAAAGGACAAAAAAGCCGTAACTCAACGTCATTTTGTAGCTTTTAAGATGCCCTTTTTACACATATGAAACATGATAGTGTTCCCAGACCCCTTAAGGCAAAATGGTCTTGATGACAGTGATTCAGAAATTGATAGCAAAAAGCACATCATTTGCTTAAATGATTTCACAAACTTTGATCTAACTTTTGATTAAAAGTACGGAAAAACAGTAACTCAACGCCAATTGGTAGGATTTTGGATGCCCTTTCTAGACATATGCAACAAGATACTGTCCGTAGACCCCTTAAGGCAAAAAGGGTCTTGGTGATGGTGATTCAAGAATTGATGGCAAAAAGCACCTCATTTACATAAATGTCTAAATTCTTTGAATTTCATCGCTCATTTCATAGGTATGAGAATTTTAGGCCTTGCTAGGTATTCATGTCATATATTATTACCTACATGTAAAACAGTCCGTTTCACGCGTTTCTAGGTACCTATCGACCACAACCTACCCGTTTTCTGTACAAAAGACCGAAGGAAACCTGTAATTTCTCATAGACTGATTTGAGCAAGTCAAGTATAGACATCTGTCTTAAGTGTGATAAAGTGTAAAATAATTTAGTTTTATATTTCATACTGTTGAATAAGCATGGATTTGGTGTGGGATGCTTTCGAAAAAATCCCATTTTTGGATGACACTTCGTCTTCTAGTGAAGCTCGGTCAGAATCGTCTACTGATTTGAGCAGTTCCAATTTATCACAGGATTGCGAACGCATTAAGCAGTACGCTGAAAATTCTCTTCTGAAGAGTGACATAAAGTTCAAGAAGCATTACCGAATGTCAAAGCAGAAGGCTCGGGTAAGATAAAATATCAGAATCACCTAGTTTGCATATTTTGTCTAATAATTCATTTTTGTTGCAGTTTTTAATGGCTAAATATAAAAAAGATTGGAATAGCACTAGACGGCCTCCAGTACCAATACAGACAGCTGTATTGACTACCATTTGGTGGCTTGCTAACAAATCAACGTACAGATGTAAGTATGCAATATTAAATTCATGTGACAGTATTTGTAACAAATTTCTATTTCACAGCTTCTGGTGAGCCGTGGCTTGACTCATAGCGTTGTTCTACGGTTCTGCAAAATTTTGTATGAGAATAGATCCAAGTTTATTAGATAACCACGGGAAGATGAACTGCGGGGAATAGCGGATAATTTTAAAAAGTTTCCAAATGTTATTGGTGCGATTGATGGGACACACGTCGAGATACCAAAGCCCCGAAACGACGACAGTTACAACAACAGAAAGCTAACGCAATCGATTCAAGTTCAGTTGGTCTGTAATGCGAAAAAACAATTTTTAGATGTGTTCTGCGGGTACCCGGGCAGCGTTCACGATGCTCGTGTGTGGAGGGAGTCGCCGTTATATGCCTATCTTAATTCTGCACAATGTACCGTTCCTAATGATATGCATTTGGTTGGAGATTCAGCTTATTCACTTGATACATTCCTTCTACGGCCTTATAAAGACAATGGAAATCTTAGCCCAGAAAAAATTAACTTCAACAAAGTTCACTCTTCAACCAGAATGGTAATTGAGAATGCAATCGGTTTGTTAAAAGGTAAATTCCGGAGATTGAAGTACATGGAGATAACAAATCTAGGAAATGCGAAATTCTACATAATGGCTGCAGCTTGTTTACACAACTACCTTTTAAAAGATGAAATCGACGACGATTCTTATCAACGCAGCTATTCGAGTATGTCAAATGAATCTATTGAAAATATTGAGGGCCATTTTGGTGCACGAAATATAAGTGCAGAAAATAAACGGAACGAAATAGCTATTCGCTATTCTCATGAATCAGATTAATTAGTAAATAAGGTAGTTTAATGTTGTAATAAATTCGATTGGAAAAGAAAGCAATTAGCAAAAAATGTCTTATGTTATTATTAAAGAGAAACCAATATTAAAAGATAACTTTCCTCTCAAAATATAGCTATGCTTGAGTAATTGTGACGTGAATTGTATCAATTTTACGGAAATTGCACAAATGATAGGCACAAACTTATAGAATTTTCGTTTCAATCTTTTACTACACCGATGTATTCAAACATGGGTGTAATCAGTCCATTCTCACTAGACTCACGGCAAGATAACTTTTGGCCGTGTACCTGGGACGTGAAGGATGCTGCGATCCAAACTTTAAACTCGTTTTACTCGAAATCAACATTTTGTCACTTAGTCCGGTCTGACTTAACACCTACCACTTGGTCAGCAAACGAAGTATATTGGATCCATTACAGTGCGCGAAAAGAAGCATTCTCAGAATGTATACCGTTATTTTCAGAATTAGTAAATTTTCAAAAGAATTCATTGTTGATTTTCCTAGTTTCCACAGTGATCTAGACCTGCGATAAGAAGTAATTTGGTGACCATTTCAATAGTTTTTAGCCTCTGAGGTATTACGATTGTACCGATTTATACGGGAAATTCCAGTGTATCCTTACTAACACCTCTGTAACTCCGGAAGCAAGAGCCAGAACCGAATGAAATTCAGCAGCAGTCAATGGTATTACTGTATCTTTCATTTGAAATCAAGTTTTTAAAAAATCGGTAGAGAATTCGTTGGGGAATGGGTGTGATATTAGCTTAGGAACTTGGCGGGTTCCCCGGGGGCATCATGAACCGTCATAGGTGGCCAATGTGGTCAAAGCTGCTTTAATTGATTATTAGTGATCCAGACCCGCAAACTAGAATAATGTTACATCAATTTTAATATGTTTTATATCATTTTAACATCATGGTGGTACCAGTTTATATGGGAATTTGGTTTACAAGGCACAATATTATTAATTTAGGGAGAAATTCTTCTTTTACTGCATAAATCGATTTTGCACAAGTTTGTGAACGCAACAATATGTGTGTCCAACTCTTTAAACGATTTTCAATTGATTGTAAAAAATTGTAAACACGCCCTTGTTTGACACTATCGGTCTTACAACGTAACCCTGCAAAAAGGTTGAGGTCACTGTTGAATGGAAGGTCAGAATGAATGTAAAAAAAACCTATGGCTTAATGATCCATGCACCACTAGGGGGATTAGAACAGGTTTACCGTTAATACTACAATTGCTATCCGGCATATTGAATTATATCAGTTTTTTAAAGAGTCAATATTGAGCCCATGAACATCACAATTGAAAAATGATAAATCTGAATTGGTATTTGAAAGTTTGATGTTAAAGAGGGTTTAAAAGTCTGGTTCATGTTAAAGTCAGGGGTGCAGGAAATTCATGAGTTTAGAAAAATAGGCACTGTAAGTGCGTAACAAGTACGAAAAGCTTTGATCTTAAACGCGTAGTATGCTTTTTGCTTTACCGGATCAACTTCATGGACTGCAGTCCACATATTCACTTAAGACATTTTCTATCTACAATCGCTTATCAGTTCATTGTAAATACCTATACTGCCGTGATCCGCATAACAGTCCCATTTGCTATGGGTTTCCTATGCAGGTGGGACTGTTACGCGTATCACGGCAGTATAGGTATTCACATTCCCTTTAGGGAACCCCAAACAACATGGAAGAGACATGCTGTTATAGGAATTTTTCTGCTAGTTTGTCACTTCGGTATACACGAACAGTTGAATTCCTTGTGAGATTTCTTTTCGTGGATTTTCTAACGCAATAGGAAATATAGCTATCTAATCAAAATAATAACGTAAATAGTAGTATAACATAAACGAGGATTATGAAAGTAACACATTTTCAAATACATTATAATTATTATAAATCACAGGTTGAATAAATGTGAAAAACATCATTGCAAGTTAAAACAGTTGTTGCTGTTTCAGCTGGCTTTAAGTATGACGCATGTAACATGGGGAACGCGCCAATCGAGCCAATATATTCTGAACATTTGGCCTCTAACCAACCGAATCTAGTATATCTTCAAATACATGTCGTGGAGCTGAAGGTGCGCATTATCTTTATTGAATTCAACACATTTCTGCCAGAATATCTGACCCTAAGTTACTGATTATTATAAATTGCTTCTTAAAACTCCCGAACGTAATTATAAAATTGTTCAGTTTTCATCTATCGAATTGTAATCCCGACCGATACCGCGTATGCGATCCGGAGATTTAATATTAGACTGGTTATATTTTCCATATATATTAGCGTCATAAACGGTATCATAACTTCGACCGGGCAGTTCTCTTTGCCATCCAACACGTACAGCCAAATTTCCAACAAACTTTCTAGTACATCAATGCAGACCGTCTCGCTGGGAGTCATCTCAATCTTTAGTATGGTTAACCTATAGATGTACATTGCATCGGAACCCACACCTTCCCCCATTGCGGCCAGTTGAATAAACTTCAAAGTAATTGCGTAGTTAACTGAACAAACGCATCGCAGATATAAGTCTGGAACCAGAGAAATGTACTAAAAATACTACAATTTAGATATGGTATATAACTTACGAATTCAACACCGAAAGAAAATGCTTTCGGCTATAGGTCTTCATTGTAATTAATCTTTAAGTAGATGTAGATAAATATCTCAGACGAATTCGGTTCAGTCTGCTTCCACTGAGCACGGCGATTACCTGGGAATCGTTACCACCTGGAGCAGTGCTTATGCATACGGGTGTCCTGCAGGATGATGAAGTTTGGCAAATATTTCCGAAGTGTCCGAATTGTCATGGTAAGGAATAGACATCTATTCACCGATTACAGCGCACTAGATTAACGAAGAATTTCATGGGGATAATTTGGCACGGAGCATCCGAAAATATTCAGCCAGCAGCAACTAGTTCTACATGAACGAAAAAAACTGCTCTTGTTGAGAGTGACAGATGTATGCATGGGGCAGATGTATGTGTGGGGTAGTGTTGCCACTTTGAAATCTGTATTACGACCGAAAATTTTTTTCACCATCTGTGACTTTTGGAATAGAATAAAATCCGTGGATGGTTGCGTGAAGTTATTAAAAAGTGTGCATAAATATGGAAATATTTATGAAACCTTAAATCTTTCAAAAAAAAAATACCATTATCTATCATCTGTGTAAAGAAATCTGTTTCCAAAGATGATTAAATAAACCTGTGTTATTGCAGAAAAATCTGTACATGTGGCAACCCTGATAGAAAGAAATTTGAATGCTCTTTACCGCTCAAAAGGTGGGAGGATATAGGTGTCGCAGCTCTCTCACATGAAATGTCGCAGCCGGTGTTTTGTATCACAACAGAGCGAAAGTCTTCTCTTTCGCTCAAAGAAAATTTTACGGCGGCCATGTTTAGCTCAACAATTTGGTCATCGATGACCAATTGTTGAGCAATGTTGAATTCCAAAACACGCCTAGTGTGAGTCTCGCGCTCGCTGGCGAACGAGGAGGGTGTGTTGGCTTCTCGCTCTTTTAGCAACACTGCCCCTCTGGCGTCAAAAATGCGAAATAGCATCTATGGTTAAAGATTTTAATAATATAACAAATTTATTCCTTAATGTTTTTAGTTGGTAAAGATATTGCTATGCCCAATTTCTCCACTCGTGATTACATCCTTCAGAATACACCGTTTGCTTCTGTCTTAGGCGAAAGGAATAAACCGTGAACACGATTTTCAGAAGGGCGCGGTAAATGGACTGACTGTCTTGCTAGGTAGGACTGGGTAAATGGGCGAGCTTGACAGGATATTTCTAATGGGGCTCAGCAAATGGGCGCATAGAAACCCAATGAAAATGAAAGGGTACGTGTCTTGGCGCGTGTTTACGCTTACACCGGGAAGAATTACCTAAAATAACCAATTACCAAATCGATTGTATACTATTCTCCAGAAAGCCATCCCCCAGAATTCAACCCCCCAGAACACCATACCCCATAAAATGCTATTCCCCAGAAATTCATTTCCCAGAATTCCATCCCCATTCATTTGATCTTTTTAACTTACTACAGTCGTGATTCGCTAGTGGGTCACTTTTAAACTGGATGGATCTTAATATCAAAATCCTATGTCAAAATCACCACGAATCACTACTGTACTCGTTCCCATTTCCATCAAACGATATTCTTCGCTTTCGATTCGTGCACATTGCACACAAATTAAAATACTGAAATGTTTTCCCCAGAATGAACTATTGTCCAGGAAACATGTAGAACAAATGGCAGAATCTAATACAGGTGTGTTTTAAGCTTCTAACCACTCATTTATAAATTAGTTAACCCTCAGACCCAGGAACTTTTTTTACTAGTGGTCTATCCCGTATACTTGCGCATATATCAGTGGCGCCATAAATGGATTATAATCGTAAATGCTATCACTGTCCCAACTAAAAATATATTCAAAATGACCGCTAACATTGGCGAATAATTGTTGTCGAGTATTGTCTGTTAGTCTGTGGTATAAGTGCCATTTGGCATAAGGTATGAAAATACTTTCGAACGTATTTCGGGCGAGGGTCTGCCCCAAAGGGAAAAAGAGCGTGTCCGGATAAGAATAAGAAGAGTGGCAGATTTGACACACGCAAGACAGATTCACGATAATCTACATAAGCATTCTATATTCAAAACATTGTTTTAATTAATTTCGTTTTTATTAACCTCTTTTTTTGGGAAGTGAATCAGTATTTATGCAATGTCGATCTTGCCAATCGTAAAACCAAAACTCTCGCTTTACGTATGCCTATACCTATGCCTATAGTTTGACAAGACCAAAATTTGACAAGACCATAATTTGATGTTGGAACGGTCTATCCCTGAGAATGATCATAGGAAGGGCAATCCCTTGATTTCGGGTAGATCGTACATTTGTGTACGAAATATTTCCAATGCAAAGAAAGATAAATCTCGGCAAACATATGATCACGGCGTTAAAGCCAACTGTTAAAATTCACTTTTAGCGGAAACTCCGAACAAACCGTTACTCTCCAAACACAGATGTTGGTAGTAAACAAGAGAAAAAAATTCTTTTTCATTAAATGCAATGGACTGTGCTGTCATATGTTTGTCGAGAAATGCTCTTAAAACACACCAAACCGTTTGTCAAAATGAGCATTCATTTCGATTTTAATATAGATTCAAGGAAAGTTCAAAAGAAGGAATTACCACCTTTGAATAAACCGGTCAGACGAAAATATGACAAATTTGCGTACAAGAGTTATTTGGCATACAAAATCAAAAAACGGCTCATGATTGAAAGAAGGAACCAATCCCTATGATCGAGTAAACCGGTTAGACGAGTGGATAACAGGTTTGCTTGCGAGAGGCAGCCACATTCGGCGACATGACCTCAGCAGTTCCTTGAATTAGGTAATGAGCAAACCTTAGGCTCCGCCACAAAAAAATGATTACGAACATTAACTTTTCTGGGGAATTCTGGGGTGATTTTCTGGGGAATGGAGCATTCTGGATAATGGCTTTCTAGGGAATGGTACATTCTGGGCAATGTCTTTCTGGGGAACGGTACATTCTGGGGGATGGAATTCTGGGGATTGGCTTTCTGGGGAATGGTATACAGCCACCAAATCCTGTAATATTCTGCTTTGATCACTGCTGAGGAGGGCTATTTTTCCTACCCCTTACACTACAAATCCGATTTACCGACCCCTCTAAGACGAACTGTCATTCCATACCAGAAGCCTAATATTTTGTCATTTATTACTTATACCCACAAGAGATAACACAGAACTATATATCGTTCGTTCAACCATGTTGTTGGTTTTCTTTTATTTAATTCCGTTGCTAGTGCCCGAATTCCCATTATTCGGAACACACATTTCACTCGCTATGTACAATCAAACAGAACTTAAAAATTGACATCCCTGCGTGAGCTTGAAAGAGAAACAATTCAATTCAAGCCCGTGACGATGAATGAACTGTTTGGTTTGTTTCCCTCGCCATTCGTTCTTTCGATGCAATGCATTCACGTTCGCATATGTTCGGTTTCAGGCGCAACCTGAATTCTAGAGCAATACATCATAACTAACAGAAACGTTAGACGGAGAAAGTCGCGTGTGTAAAAGATTTCTTGTAACTTTTAAATTTATTTAAGAATTAAAGCACATAGGCTATTAATTCTGACATCTCTGCATTTACTCATTGCAGGATCGTATAAACATATTACATGTTTGTCCCAAAAATAATATAGAGATTGATAACATTTATTTGTTATGCCATCTATTACAAATGGTCGATTGATTTTGCTGTTAAGCTCTTTTACATATGTGGTCTTAGCAGCACCGTATGAAGATGGCACATTTTACTAAGACGTTTGAACAGGCGGGGTAGCAGATGTGATATCTTTCCTATGCAGGGTGGCCAGACCTACCGATTTATCGGTAATCCTACCGATTTTGGTCTTCCCTACCGATTCACAGACGACCAAGGCAAAACTACCGATATTTTGTTATTCCCACCGAAAACTACCGATTTTTATTGATTTTGGACACATCCTACTCAACATTCATGTTTTGGGTTGGATTTGGTCTGAGATCTGTGTTGTCAGGATTTTACAATTCTATGCCAATACTATGTTTTTGGGACAACAACCCGGCCTACCGATAAACTTTTAGTGACCCTACCGATATTTAGGAATTCTATCTGGCCACCCTGTTCCTACGCTTTATTGCAATCGAGAGTGTAGATATGAGGTTTGGCATTCGAACAAGATGCTAACTACAGTCGACTTGTCAAAACATCACATCTACAAAATTTTAGCAAAACTTTGGTACACTATATGCGACATTTCGACTTATAGTTAAATTAACATGATTATTATTTTTTCTCTTAACTTTGTGTACATAATAAACTTAGTTTGTTTACATATGTTAGATACGACGTTTTGAATAAAATGTATAGAATTTTGTTCCTATGCTAGCTCTGAGAGGGATTATCGAGCAAAAGTGCAACAGCTAGATTACGCAGTTCACTTATGCTTGAAAACGTTACATATGCCTTCAAATTGTCCACATAATAGCAAATGAATGGTCGGTTAATAAATTTATTTCCTCTGCTCTCAAACATTCGATTCTGCATGAAATTTCGATAAGTTGGAAAATGAATGAATGCGAGAGACGTTGAAGCTGAACATTGGTTTTGGTAAATTCACTCAGAAATAGTCAACTGATTAATGAATACGAAATTTCGAACCACTGATCAAGAAAGATGCACGTGCGAGCGTGCGACTGATATGCAGGCAGATTGCAGTGGTAGCCCATTGGCGAGCAATCTAGAAATCTACAATAATTCAGTCATGACTCAGAACACCCCGGTTTCGACCGCGATACTAGTGGCAGTGGAATCAGCAAGGTTGAATTTTGTTAAAGATGTAGTTAATGTCTCCCGAGAAAGCGACCTCTTGGTGATATTTGGCGCATTGAATCAGAATTTCTATTCAGTCTGATTTTAATCGCAGATTTGTCAAAACCCTTTTTGGAGTATATTCAAGTATTTTGAAATTAGTTTCAGAACTCGCGACTGCAATCAAAAACTCGTTGGAGAAATAGAATTAGTTTTCTTTCATTTTCACCTGTTTTGACATAAACCGGTTTTGATTAAAAACCAGTTGTCAGACAAATGGAGAAATAGACCGTAAGCGCTCAATCACCACAGCTCTTGAATTACCCTTTCTAAATGTGTTAGTATCCATTCGTAAACTAATTGGTTTATAAAAAATCAGTGCTCCTCCTCCTCTCTCAAGTAGAGATTCGACTTTTTTGTAATTTGTAGTTTTATTGCATACGAAGGTAATTGTTCCGAATCGCGGCTTTTTCGAAAAGAGGGTTAATTTATTTTGGTAATGGTTCTAAAAGGCCTATTTTATAACAAGCAATGAAAAAAATTCGGGGGGAAAGCTTTAAAGTACTTTAAACTGGAAAAATAAGTTGTTCCCACTTACCGTTCTAACAATGGCATTGCTCATGAGAAAGTAACGTTAAGGGTGAAGGTAGTGTGATGCGGCTTTGCCGCATAGTCGAGTCCAAGGATTCGAAGCGGCGCAAAGCCGCTTAGAAACCGACGGACGAGGTGGTTTTGATCTTGCTATCAAAGGGTGCCATCAAACCTGTAATCCACTCGTTTGCCCGGTATACTCAAACCTAGGGGCTATCCCTAGTTTAAGTCCGACCGAGCGGCAGCGAAGTCGAACGGCATGACAAAAAGCGATGTGGCGTAGCCACATTAGGCATTAACAATGTTTTATTTAGTAACAATAGGATTTATTTACAAAATACAAATTATTTACAAAAATAAAATGTTGTCAGTGCCGAATGTGGCTACGCCACATCGCTTCATTCAAGTGCTGTCCGACTTCGCTGCCGCTCAGTCGGCCTTAAACTGGGGATAGTCCCTATGTTTGAGTATACCGGGCAAACGAGTGGATTACAGGTTTAATTGCACCCTTCGATAGCAAGATCAAAAAAACCTCGTCCGTCGGTTTCTCAGCGGCTTTGCGCCGCTTCGAATCCTTGGACTCGACTATGCGGCAAAGCCGCATCACACTACCTTCACCCTTAACGCCACTTTCTTATGAGCAATGCCATTGTTAGAAAGGTAAGTGGGAACAACTTATTTTTCCAGTTTTAACTACTTTAAAGCTTTCCCCCCGAATTTTTCTCATTGCTTGTTATAAAATAGGCCATTTAGAACCATTTCCAAAAGAAATTAACCCTCTTTCCGAAAAAGCCGCGATTCGGAACAATTACCCATACGAAAATCTGTTAGTTTACATTGTACATCAGGTCAAGGAAAGGTAGTTTTGGTTAGAGATAATAACATTAGGAGCGAATTGTATTTTTTTTTTTTTGTAATTGTGATCGAACGTTAACCTATTACCTACATGTTTATTTTAGGTCAAGGAAGGTTAGATCTAAGCCTACACAATTTGCAAAATGGTGAACCTTTTCCGTTTGAGGTATATCCATGGTTAAATGAGTGTCGACATTACATCAGTGTAATGCAATGTTAAAACGAAAACGGCATTAAATGATACTCTACCGGGATTAATGAACGATTTATTACAAAGCTTTTCTTCCAACTCGAATGTTACTGGTGTGTACTATACACTCGAGTGTGAATGTGCGAGCTTTCCAGAATCGCCAAAAATAAAACGGACATTGACGCCGTGACGTGATGTCATCAATCGTTAGATAGCTAAGTTTAACAAACGCGCCATACAATTTCCGAAAGCTCGATTATGTGGTTTTTCCTCAACCAACAGGGTATCGTTCATGCTAAATAAATTACAATTACTATTACAAATTTGAATAAACCAGTTCATCTTCTAACATGGCCCCAAACTTTATCGTGTACTCGCACGATACAGGTAGAAAAAAAGCGCTTCTACGCTTCCCGAAGCGGCGTGGAAAATTCGCGTCATTTTCAACATGGCGGCCTAATTAACAATCTTCCGCATATCAAACACCAGCAAGTACGCTAGCACTGAACAAATAAAGCCTATAGAATACTTGAAAAAAGCAACTAGTTTGGAGGAAACGGAAGCCACCATTTCAGTTCGTATTCTTTCAGCAATTAAACTATACTCCTAGATACCTACCTCGTCTTCACGGTGATCGCCATTTTGGTGGTCGTCGCTCATGATGTTACGTTTGCCGATTATTGAACCACTCAGAGAACGAAATTATTTGCTATGCTCGATCCTTATACGGGAGCACGCGATAGTTCAACCAGGATATTATTCGCAGGAAACGCTTTTGGGTTTAAGAAAACCAGAAAAAAATGTTCCACGAACGGAAAAAAGTAGCTGCAACCGGAACAAGCACTCACTGCACAAACTTGCGAACCGCACCGAACGAAAGTCAAAACCGAAGTGATGGCAGCAGACGGCAAGGTGTCCAGATGGTATTTTTAAGGTCAATAAAGATTGACCCAAAATAAAAAAAATAATAATGGTATGCCATATCAATATAAGTAGTTTTCGGTAAAAATGAGAAAACAAAAATTGATACCATGCTATTAATAATACTCCTTACTGAAGAAAAAAAATTCGGTAAAACTCTCGACAAACATATGATTACGGCTTAAAAGCCAACTGTCAAAATTCTCTTTGAAAGGAAATTCCGGGCAAACCGTTACTCGACAATCACAGATGTTGGTAGTATAGAAAAGAGAAAAGTTTTCTCTTTCATTAACTGCTATGAACTGTGTTTAACCAGTAACGGTTTATACGGAATTTCCTTTCAAAGGGAATTTTGACAGTTGGTTTTTAAGCCGTAATCATATGTTTGCCGAGAACTATTTTTTCTCCATTAAGGAGAAAATTGTTGAAAACCATCTTTGCGCGTGAAGGGCACAAAACCTATAACTAAATTAGTTATGGAATTTGCGTTACGAGGAGCTCTGATTCCTTTTCATGTGGGGCATAGCGCAGGACTAGAGGTTTGCTCAGAAACACAAACGGATTCTGATGAGACGAAGTCCAAACGCAAATCCCATAACTGATTTAAAAATTGGTAGCTCTAAGTAAAAATTAAAAAAAACTCGTTAATATTGCCAAAATCGATTGGTCTGGTCACACTGGTGAAGAGCGAAAATCCACTCCAGTCAGCAGTGGCGTGGGTTCAGGTTCTTATATATATCTTGTGACACAAAGGTGGGAATAGATTATTTTACACTCAAAAAATAAATCACGTTGCTTTTACGTGAAAACATATCCTAAACTATTTTTACAATAAACGACAAGTTACGGCGTCACAGTAAATCCATCCCAAAATGCGCAGGTAGTTAATACCTGATTCCTATATGGAGTCCGTCTGCCCGGATAGAACGGAACATCAGAATTGATAGTCGAAACATTGCATTTACAACAGTAATTGTTGTTAACAACAATTTTTATAGTAACATCAATGTTTTGGTTTCAGGACTTCCTAAGATTTTACACAAAAATGACGCTTCTCGTTTTTTCGTTTATTTTATTTGTTATTATTTTCAAACGCACTTTTTTCACCATGGCGTCCCATTTGACCGCTTTGTGGAACGTTTTCTAGTTTTTAATACCTTGGTAAGGAGATATTATATATATTTAGCTTTTTGCTAGTGGCTGCGTTTTCAAATGCGCACTCTATTTTGACAAGTCGTCTGTACAGTGCAAACTTTGACAACTCGTCAGCAGTGTCAATTTTGACAAGCGGTCTCATCAGCCTTGAATTTCATGCAGCCCCCTGCTAGGCAGCCATTTTGTCCTATCCAACATCTGCCTTTGTTATAATCAAAACAACCCAATGCTATTGCACGGGCGACATGGGCCTAGAAGCGACTAGGCCCACATATGTTGATTACTGTCAAAGTCTGTGTATCTCCATAGCGGATGACAGGAGTGACACCCCCTGGTTTCATGGCTATCATGTATCCTGCTTATTTGTTTTCTTAATAAACGTTAAACGTTAAATTTGTTAGTTTATTTTCAAACGCCTTTTTCCCTTTTGATTTTAATTTCCTCGCGAATTTATTTATAAGCATATTCTCAGCTATTGGAAAGTGTTGAGAGAATTATGCGATTAGAACCTCTGCTCTTACCTAAATTCATCACACATGAAATAACTAATAATAGCACATGAAACTTGCTTTTAAACCACCCGGAAAAGCATCTTCTAACGATACAGTACCTAAAACTAGACCTAAACGATGTTTGTTCACATCTGATTTTGGATGCAAATTTGTAGCAAAATTTAGCACCAAGAATTGATAATTGTCAGCTACAGCTGCAGCTGCGTTTACCGAAGAAATCGGTTGGAATTCACCTGCCTTATTAGTTTCGACTAGATTGAGTATCGCTGATTGGTTTTCCTCAGTATAACCAAATACAAATTAAATACGCCAAGGTCCCATACAAAAGCGTTATCATTTCTTGGTTCACCAAGGAGGCGAATTAAACTACCCAATTCGTCTGAATCGGCTTGTCAAGTCAAAATGGTCGAAAAAAATAAAACTGGCATCGCTAGCTGATCTAAGTATGCCTTTCTGTTTTTGGTCATTTTCAGATTGTTTTTTGTCGCTAATGAAAAATGATCTGTCTAGTCAACAAATGTTCGTTGACTTGTGATTTATATAGCAGAATCGCGGGTGATGAGATTTTTTAAGCAGCCTAATAAACAACACAAAGGTGCATGCTGCTCTCCACCGATCCACAAGATAGCTCATTGACATCAAGTGTTTTGGGAAGGTAACCATGTTATATAGCCTATCATTTATCACTAACGCGTTGCATTATTGTTCATTTATCATTAACGCGTTGCATTATTGTTCACTAGAAAATCGTCAATTTCTTCGAATCACATGTCGATCGAATCCACCGGCCGGCGACAGAGCACAACACCTACTGTCCTGTTAATCAAGCGTCCACTAGTGGTTATACATAGAGCACTCTAGTTAGAGTGTGGCCAAGAGGCCATGACGTATCCAAACGAACATGAAATTTGACATATACACAATAGAAATACGTCAGATTTCTGCTCGTTTGGATACGTCAAACGCGTCTTGGCCGCACTCTAACTAGTGCTCTAGTTATACATACATGCAGCTCTGGAATTACCGGCTTCGTATACACCATGTCGTAATGAAAATGCGTCAACTCACCAGTAGACGCCTTATTTTTTAATTTTAGGAGACCGCTTGAGCCGATTTCATTTCGAACATTGTGTAGAAAAGCCTTTTCTGCTTAAATTGACGATCCGTCGTAATGCAGAATACATACTGGTCGAAACAGATACAGGACAAGTCCGTTTAAAGCCTTAGGTTCGTTAAAAAATTTTAAGGAAAGCTAGACGGGTCGTGCCTGTAACCCGGACTTGCTACGTTTGACGCGCAGGTTCCCGTAGGAATGAATTTACCAACAGAATAAGTTAATGATAAAGTAAGCTAATAAATTACAATTACAACAGAACGGATTTGTCCCGGCTCTGTTCCAATCGAATTATTTACTATTTGGTGCGTTTCGCTCTAGTATTTTGGCGTAGTGATGCCGAGAGGTATGGGAATATCGATGATGTACAGCCTTATTCTATAAGACGGCGGACTACTATTTCGAACGAATGTTTCTTACATTTGGAATAACGACAGCCAATACAACCAGGAATCGGATTTGATCGAACAACATCCGTTGAAAAAATAGATTTCTCGTCATACAGAACACTTTGAGCTTGTAGGAAAAAAGCTCAACGAATTCAATCGCAATGTCAATAAAATTTAAAAAATGTCATTATGAAATGGGCTTTTTTATTATTTAAATCTTATCAGTTACAAAATTAGAATAACACTATTAGTTCAAAATTTACTATACGATTCCTGCATTATAAATGACAACATACTGCCTTGTCCGTAATACATTGATTGTATCATGATCCGGCTACATTGATGACGGCAAAGACAGGTACTTGGAGAACGAATACAGTGCATTGCAGGGCCGTACACAAATGACGTAGCTTTTTCGGCGATTTTCGACTCCTCCCTTTGTGAGGTGTCACTAAATTGTAACTTCTCCATTGTAAATAAAGTAGTATTTCCCATATCTCCCCCCAACCACGCGGCCGAAGATGAAAAAAATAAAATAAATATTTTACAACTCTTTTAAATACATATCGCTACAAAATGTTTGACGGCTTTTATCAACGTTTTCAAATTGCAAATTGCGTGCAAAATAAGCCCATTTCACGACTAAAATAATTTTGATAGTTTTGTTTTGAATTTTGTGTGCATGGAGAGAAGTTGATTCTAAGAAGCACACTTTTAACTGATTTACTAAATTTTGGCTAAATCTGAAGAGAAAAATTAATTACGCTACCAAATTAAGTGTTTTAGTTAGCAAGATTTGCTAACTAACGTATCAAGTTAAATTCGCATTCCGTTTTTCTGCTAGTTTGCAATTCCGCGAAGCGAAAGCTTACCACATGAAAAACCGCATGAAAAGTAACTTGTGCGAATAATTTATTTCTGATAGGAATGGAGGAGCATTAAATTGTTTTTCCTAATCAATGAGTTTTGATGCCTGTAAAAAAATTGAACTTAATTCTACGTTGCACAATTTCTGACCCTACCGTCGCACTCGACACACTTTGTCACAAATTTGGGATACCCCTCTACCCCAAAAACGCCACGTCATTTATGCATGATCCCTAAACAAGTATTTCTCAGGCTATAACTGGACTACTTGAATTATCAGCCAAATCGATGTAGATTCAATTGCGATTCTTTATCGAGTTCCGAAGCTAAAAAACTGGAATACATTGCGTCGTAAACATGCTTCTGGTTCCTGATCAATATACATACACAACCGATTCGTTAGTGTTTTTACGGTTATGTTGTGCTAGCTAGAATGATAATCACATTAGTACACGCCATGGATTAGTTTAGATAGCGCTTAAATCGACGATTCCAGTATTCCAAATCTGGTCCGCGGAATGTTTAGCCACCTGTCTTCCCGACCCGTTGGTGCTCGAGTTGGACACCACAATCCAGCCTTATTTAAGAGAAAGGGGATCGGGTGGGTCCACCTAAAACAAAAATGTGACGCACAATACGATTTGATTTGAATATGTCATTGATTTGCTGGTTACCTTCCGGTAAGTCCACTTCCGGCTTTCAGTAGTAATACTTTGACACTTATTCTAGTAACAAGAGCTTTCGATGATCCGTCACATCTTAGCGAAGTGTGTAGCCCAATCAACGACGCCCAATCATCTGCAATGAACGAATCAATCTGACCGAGATTTTCCGGAACGGGTTTTCCTGTAGCGTTCTTTTGGCTGAGAAAAATCACCAAAGCGAAATTATTCGGGATTCTTATACAATGGACTTTTATGTAACGACTATAGTTTTGAAAAATCCTTACCTCGAAATAAAATACAAATTCGAAATTTGCATGCACAACTGTAATAAATTTTAAGAAAACTCGAAAAGTTATTTTCATATTTTCTGAATAATAAGCAGTATCCATGGTGACGTTCAGTATATGTGTTGTTCGACTCCAGCGAGGCCAGTTTTCGCAATATTTCATCAAAGTACACTGTCACTTTGACACTGTACCTTGCCAGGTACAGGGTAGCTTAAAACGTGTCCTCGAAAAATCATCAGAGCATTCCGTATTAACATATTTGTATTTGGTATAACAATCGCCCAATTACATTATGAGACTGATTAATTGCCGTATTGGTCGACCGATTTTTGTATGCCGATTGCGAGTTGCTAATAGTTTAGAATAGCAGATGTTCTGTATCAACATTTCGAGTTGAGTGCCGCTGTTGAATGGGACTACAGTTGACTGTGCGGATACGTACCGAAATCAGTTTAGTTTTTCAACTGAAAAACAATACATTGGACGGAGGACTTGTCAAAGTGGGTTGCCGAAATTGATTGCAGAAACTACAAATTTGATTGTATTTTCATTGTACATTTTGCATCATATCTGATTCTTTTACATCATTTTTCATTGTGATGTAACAATGAAAATCGTTGTAATTCCGTTATACATTTTTATTCGGGTGGAATTCAACTCAAATGCAAAAGACGCTTCCGAAACCGATTGAGTTGGATTGATTACACGGTGCTACCTAGTACAGGTCTACAACCTGTACGCATCAAATGCAATACAAAAAATTGTTTGAGAAATGTTGTATCCAGCTTTTCACGTGCCATAATGACGGTCTTAATTGCCCTTTTCTGACAATAATCTTTTATGCCAGCTTGACAGCAACGTCCAGTTGAAGAGGTCGGGCGTCCATTGAATAAACATCCAACGCATTGGACTAACGTAGGATGACTTAATCTCACTGGGCGGTTAACGTAAACGATTATTGTCAAAAAGGGCCATTAAACGTACTGCGTACTGAGCCATTTACACCGCCATTATGGCACTAAAAAGCCTAATTCTATTAATATCTTGAAAGAACATATAATACGCGTTCAATGACATTTTGATCATGAAAATCGGTCGGAAATGGCAAAAATGTTCAATTATTCCCAAAATAGGAACTGTCGCGCATGATCTATTAAGGCGAAAAATGCAACTTCAAGATAACCGCTGGGGTGCAAGGCTGATCACAGTAGCAATGCTACATACACACCTTAACGGCCGGTTTCTTCACTGGATGAAAACCGGTTTTCGCTGAAAGTCAGTTTTCAGGTTGCTGGTGATCAATTAGCTGAAAACCGGTTTTCATTTAAATGAAGTAATTGGCCGTAAGAATCATGGTATACAACCCCTAATTTAGGCAAAATCCCCACCGATTTTGATTATCAAAATATTGTTGGAAGCAGAATTGAATATTCTTCCGAATTATAATTAGAACTAGGGCGTGCATTTGAAAAAAGTTTGAGAATTCGCGTGTTTTTCATGAAAAAATTTAAAAAAATGACAATTTTTCATGAAAAATTTTCAAAAAATTGGCAATTTTTCATGAAAAAAATTTAAAAAAATTGGCGATTTTCGTATTGTTGTCCATAAATCGCACATTATTTTTTTACAAAACAGCATCATGTAGCATGCCGTTGGTAAAGCCCATTTTTCTTCTTTCCAGAAATGTTAAAAATAAATCGAAAATCGGTTGAAAAATAACAGCACAGATAATATTTTAATGTCGAAAGTCCCAAAAAAATTATTTTTTTTGCTATGAATCAAAATTTTGGGAATATATTAAACTGGCCTAACGTGGTTTTGTGTTGCATTTGAGTAGACCTACAGCCTATTCAGCTTTTTGCTGGTAGATGCATTTTCAAATGCGTACTCCATTTTGACAAGTCATCTGTCCACTGTCAATTTTGACGGGCCGTCCTTTCAGCCTCAAGTTTTACAACTCTCACCTTCCCAGCTCGTGTAAATTTTCGTTCTCAATTCAAACGTCAAAATCGACTTTTGTGTCCAATGATATTATTTCGGTCATATCAATTTTATTGCGTGTCTACTTATAAGATTATCAAAAGAGGTATCTGCTACGCCGCCATGATTTCTATGCCAACATCTAAAACGTCGCGTTAGGGTCGATCCACAATAAACAGAATCAATTTCATTCGGTACAATTTTGTGATACTCGAGTTCGTTTAATTTGTTGGTGAATCATGGTGAAAAGTTTTTGTTATTCACCGACATGTCCAAAATAACATTTTTCATCAATTGGCGGTGCAATATTCAAACTTTTTAACAAACATCTAATGATTGAGGCATGCCGTGCCGTGTCTGAATAGTGAAGGTCGAGCTTCGAGCAAAACGAGCAGAACAATTTGAACTGTCAGTGGGGCCCATAATTTGTGTGCCCGCTGAGATGTTGACTTATGTCAGTTCAATACAAATGGGATAGGGGTGCCATATACGTGATTCAAACCCTCAGTGAACGTGATCTCGACTCGAACACAAATGCTCATTCATAATTTTCCGTTCCATTCGATAAATTTTGGATCCGATATTCATTATATAACATTATTTTAAAAAAATTTCGTTGTGATACGTAAAAACTATTTTTTGGCTTTTAAAATAAATCTAATGTAAACATAGACAACCATACATGGGAAAACTGAGGTTGTTTACATCTGGCCTATCAAAACAACACCCAAAATGAAAAAAATATATATACATTGGATGGTGTTTATGTCAAATAAAAATAACCCTGCAGGAAAATCGGAAAAGTATTCATTTTTTCTGACAGGGCATCATTTGTCGTGAAATTCGATATGTTAAATGCTTCTGATACAGTCGTGATTCGTTGGTCCGGTCTTGGTTGGTCCAACTAAAAAGCGGTCCAGTTAAAAAATGTCCAACCAGCGAATTACGACTGTAGTGTTAAATCAAGACTGTCAACATATTTCCTTATTTTAAATTTAAATTTTGTTTTCACGTTTCCTCAGTTGGAAAAGAACATTGTCGTAATTACGAAAATCAGCTTTATCGATGTATGTAATAAAAAAAGATTTTTTTTTCTCATTTAATGACACAATTGAAAGCATATTACGGTTTAAGCCAAAAAAAGTAATTTAGAATCATTTCCAAAATAAATTAATCCATTTATGTGACGAATGAAAAAAAATTCTGTCACATAAATGAAAATTTTAAAAAAATATGAAGCCGCTCATCTAAATTTGGAAAATAATCCAGATTATATAGCCAAACTGAACTTTTTCAGAAAATTCTATCATTACTTTTTAAAAATGCAGAAGTTTAATCTTCATCGAATTCTCTTTCAAATATCACCAAAACAAATTACTGTGTAGAGGCGCTATTGACCTTGTTCATCTGTGGTGGGATTCGCCGTCTCATAAGAAAGTCAATGCGCGAAAAGACCTTTAATTGTCATTTACCTTTGTGCTCTGCTCTGTGAGGGACTTTTATTTATTTATCACGTGGATTAACCGGATTTTGCATTAAAAGCAAAGTTTAATTTGTTTTAGAATTAAATATTAAGTTAGATATTCGAGAATTTGTTGAAGAGAATGGATTTTAATTCTTCTATCACTCCGGGCTTCTGTCCCGAATGTGGTTCTATATTACCCCTGTTACGGATGAGCGGGAGTGTAACTTGCTATAACTGCCACAAGAGTTATAACGAAGCAGGTAAATTCCGTTAACTTTTCGCACAATCTCGAATCTTGTTTTTTTCTATATCCCTAGTCTTTGGAACCATGGAAGTGGAATACACTATTCATTTTAACTCGTACGAAAACAAGAAATCTGCCCAGCACGACAATCGAAATGCAGCTGAAGAAGAATCGGACGGACCGATTGTGTCACGACGGTGTCCAAAGTGCGGCAACGACAAAATGTCTTATGCGACCCTTCAACTTCGATCGGCGGATGAGGGGCAGACGGTTTTCTTCACATGCATCAAGTGCAAGTAAGGTTTTGCTGTCCTTCGTAGGAAGTGATGTTAACACATTTCTAATTTCTAGATTTAAAGAGTCGGAAAATTCTTAAACAGCATAAAATGAGCTTTACCTGTCGTATAAACAACATCAAATGTCAACCGTTTTATAAACGTACCGAGTGTGCAAATAACTCAGTCACTAAAATAAAAAGATTTCATTCATTTTGGACGCTTTTGTAATTTCTGACCGTGCAGCCCGTCGGGTTTGTATACTTTAATAATAAACCCACTTCAAATCGCAATCTATTGGTATTAGTTGGACCTAAAGAGATTAGAATAACAGAGAGACGCCATGTTTCGTTTAGAATTCCAATTCAACTGTCATTCCAAACGAACAAGAGAGTTGTTAATCGTAAATGTAGCATTATGTGGCATTGTGTTTAAGGAAGTATTGGTTTCCAATCAATTCGAATTGCTAAATGTTTTAAAGAAAAAAGCTACATCCTCAAACCAAATTTGTTACAATACTATCGTGTTTAGAAACGCTACCGAGAAAATGGTATGGTTCAGTTCAAACAACCATGCCCAGTGGTTTCGAAAAATCTCCTACATTTTTCGAAGCTCCACTGCAGCATGCTGACCAGGGCTTTAACCGGCCACTGCAAACTCAATTATCACATGGCAACTATTCAGCGCGCTGAGTCTTTTTCATGTGATCTTTGTGAATCCGACTACGGAACCTCATATCATCTGATATCCAACTGTCCAGCGGTAGCGCAATTGCGATTTCGAGTCTTCAGCCGTCCTTATATAGACGAAACCATGTTTGGTCGACTGAAACTCAGAGACATACTAAAGTTTCTTATCCAATGTGGTAAAGAGCTTTAGGCTTATTCGCAGGCAAGTTGAACTACTTGTGAGTTTAACTTACCTGTTGTTTATTTTTGTTTTGTGCTGTTATTTTTCCCTCCCTTCCAATTCTACTTCCCCACACCTCCTTGTCCTTTCCTTCCGCTCAGGAAATGATGAAAACACACGGCAAGGCACAAATCCCCGACTACGTCCGGGGAACGTGCCATTTGAGCCAATATATTCTGATTCCTGGACCTAAAGAGATTAGAATAACAGAGAGACGCCATGTTTCGTTTAGAATTCCAATTCAACTGTCAATGTCATTCCAAACGAACAAGAGAGTTGTTAATCGTAAATGTAGCATTATGTGGCATTGTGTTTAAGGAAGTATTGGTTTCCAATCAATTCGAATTGCTAAATGTTTTAAAGAAAAAAGCTACATCCTCAAACCAAATTTGTTACAATACTATCGTGTTTAGAAACGCTACCGAGAAAATGGTATGGTTTGGTGGGAGGACGAAATTCATCATGAGGGTTACGAATATCAAATGATGCAAACATTCAAAATGAAAGTCGTTCCGTTATTGTTCTGAATCAGCAAAACAGAGCAAAACTTTTTTGTTTCTTGCAAACTCACAATACAGGAACATATGTACGACTTCAACCACGCCCCAGTGAGCAAATTTTCTGACAGAGACCGGTCTGCTAGATTTCTGTAAGTCTTGGTTTGGCAGCCCTGTTAGATTTCTGCGCGTATCCTGTCGGGTTAGTTGAGCCGAACTCGGTTTCGCTCGCGTTTTCTGGCAAATTTCGACAGGAACCGAGCAAAACCCTGGCATAACTCGGACATAAACTGTGCAAAAATCCTGGCAATTCCTACCTGGTAGAATTTAGCACGAATCAAACAAAACATCTGACAAAGATGTGGCAGGAAGCGTGCAGAGATCTTGGATAAAAGTGAGCAGCATCGGTTGGTGTAACCGCTTCCATAGAGAACAGACGTCCATCTTCAGCATTCAACTTGTGTAAAATCTCTAACGGTTTCGAAGGTAGTTTGGATATCTAAACCAGGTGCGCTACTGTCGTCATGTTTTTTGTGGCTGAGTGCGACAGAATTGACAGCGGTTATTCCTCTACCCAGTCAAACTAGTCCGGAACCGATTCGGACTTCCAGCATGAATTCCAACTCAAATGCATCAACCGATAGAGTCGGAATCGGTTGTTTTCTTTGAGCTAGATTCCATGCTGAATCCATCCAGGATTTCGAACCGGTTCCGGAATCGATTTGACGGATAGTTGGGATAGGTTGGTGTGGCGGCGCTAGTGTTTTTAGTATATTAATTAAAATGTTTACACACGTTTTTTAAATATTTTTGTTCGATCATGGATGTCTGTTCTCTGTGCCGCTTCTGTCAGAAACGGTTGTTGCATTTGAGCGAATTCGTTGCCAGAATTCTCGCACAAATCGCGCAAAATGCTCGCAGAAACTCTACCAGCATCAATATCATTTTGCTCAACTTTTGCTAACTTTCTGCTTGCCACGCTGACCACTGAGAACTGACATACAAGTAAAGTTTTCAACTTGTGTAAGAAATAAAACTGTCGCTTTGAAATGACAACAGCAAGTAGCAACTTGCCACTTGGCGGCGCTTCGATCGGCCAGCAATCGCTATACGGGATTTGTGTGCAAACTTGGATACAATGGTGACTCATGCATGCGATGGTGATTTTCAACGCATTTTCATTTAAATGTTTACACAGGTTTTTCGGAAAAATTTGTTCCAGCTTATATGTCTGTTCTCTGTGGTTATAATTTCAACACAGAAAGCATTTGAAATTGATTCTACCAAGGGTAAAGATGTTGATTCATGTGTATTTTTCATGAAATTCAACTCGGTAGCGGAGTAATGAGTGAAATATGTTCGTTTGCAAAAATCTCATTAGCCCTTTTGAAGAATTAATATTATTATAGTGGTAAGGTGGCAACATTGTGGTGGTGCTCAGCTATTTTCGTCCGCGTCCCCTATCACTTATTTTTATAAAATGATTCATCAGAAGTGCTATCTTTGAAAATGAATCGCCTTGATCACGCAACTAATTTTGTCGTATGTAATTTTAAATGTTCTTTGATTTGATGACATTGTAGGGGAACACGTATCCGCCGGTTGATGCCAATCGAGCTGACAGTTCTTTAGACTGAGCAAAATAATTTATTTGTTTGTTTAGCGTTTATTTGACTAGCTTGGGTAGCACACGAGGAACAAATGTTTTATTGTCATATTTGATTGGGAAACATGTTACTTATTTTGTATTTTAAATGCAGCCTGGGATCTCAAATCCCGTGACGGGAGTCTACACAAAAATGAGTTTTGCTGAAGTATAAACACAACCGCGGAAAACGTCACGAGTTTATAAAACAATTAACAATATTAACTGTTCCCAACGGGGAAAATTGTGTTTTTAGGTTTAAAAATTGGTGCAATTTTGTTACTGTTGGCATTTTTCAAAAGCAGCGGAACTTTTGTTTCGACAATTTGGAGACTTGAAAATTTTT
The DNA here is from genome assembly GCF_030247195.1 of Topomyia yanbarensis. Lineage (NCBI taxonomy): Eukaryota > Metazoa > Arthropoda > Insecta > Diptera > Culicidae > Topomyia > Topomyia yanbarensis. The sequence continues at coordinate 394,350 of NW_026683713.1, read as the reverse complement.
CCATGATCTAATTCCGGCAGTGACTCATTGAATAAGCAGCCGCTGGTGCCCTATGTCAATTTTACTAAATGTCCAGAGTAGCGTGCACTCAGTCACGGAAGATTTAAATCCCAGACTTCTTTTGAGAAACACAGGCTTAAATCCCATGGCACAATTTTTTACGAACGGTACAACTGTTATTTTATGGTTTTGGAAGCGGATAGCGTGTTTACTGGTTCACGATGCTGGAGACGACAGTCTGCTGCTCTGGATTGTCCATAATAAGTTGTATCCAGATCGCTGAAAACATTATCACACTAATCGCAAACGATTTCCGAGAAGATTTTTGCGATCGTGAGCAAATTCAGAGATTTTTCCGAGGACCTATTTTGAAAAGCAAACAATAATTATTATTTATTTGCTAGTCAATTTGTTTTTCTCTGCGTAACCAAGGAATACAACAAATAACAACGGACTAATCAGTGTTTCTAATTTCATGCATTTTCTATCCAAAAGCACCGGATTCTGTTTTTGCACGCACTTTTTTTGCACGACTTTTTTTGCACGGTTTTGCCAAATAACACGGATTTTTTTTGCACGGAACGCATCCCCCGTGCAAACAAAGAATTTGGTGTATTTGACATTACCAGTTACCTGAGTCACTGAGGGGTAGTCAGATTTGCGATACAGTTTTGCAATGCCAGTGTCTAGTCGTGTCGTTGTTCAAGCCCTAATGAAAAATATTTATATGTCGATGTGTGCGAGAGCAACTCCACAGATAAAATGTTTGTTACCCACCAGAATCTAAAAATATCTAAGCGTGTAAACGGTGTAGTGTTTGTGTGGTGGAATGTCAATCTCTCCGCAAAAGACCTCAGTCGAAGAAAAAGGAAAAACATACAGGTGTGTTGCGCTACAACAGCAGAGTGTAATTTTTTCGTCTATCAGTCGAATTCACCTGAAACGGAACTTTAATTGGTTCCGAAAGAAAAGTTATTGACTTTTTTTCACATACTCGTTCGGTTAGTGAAGTGTTTCGAGGAAGTTTTTATCATTCGATCGACAGTGCAGTCCGTCCTGGACATGGAACCCTAGAATATTGCATCGCTAACACTATCGATTGGTTGGTTGGCAATAAGTAGGAAAATTTGATGTGTGCAAAACTTGAAACGTCATATTTCAATAGGTTGGAACAAATTTGAGCAGGTAATTTCTTTGTTTGATTGTTCGGAGTGCTTTCTGATAATCGATAATTGGGGTTTTCAGTAACTAACGGTGATTCATCGACACAGATTGTACTCTGATTGGGAAAACAAATCTTTCAAGGTCAGCGGAAAATGTCTAGTCAAATTCCTCCGCTGTTTTGTCACACTCCTCCTCCTATGGATTTTGATGATGATGAAGAGGACGACGTTCCCGATCCGGATGAGGATGACTTTGATGATTTTGCATCGGTACCTGCGGCGAGCGTAAATACAGATCTTCCGACGCCAGTATCGTCACCATTCCCTGGATTTGCCACGCCATCCAGTTCGCCTGTAAAAAAGCATATAGCTCATAAACAAGACGAAATATTGCCACAACCTGTGATAGAAAATGCTCTGGATGATTTGGAAGTAGATCCGCCTCGAATCGAAAGTCCCCCTTCACTGATTTTGTCCCAACATATTTACTCGGAGAACGATTTGCCCAGCGAAGATGAACTACAAGATTACGCCTTCAATCCTCAAGAAGGAGATCAGAAGGATACTTCAGTTGGTCCCTCGGAAGCTGAGGACAATATAAGCATTCCATCACTTCAGCTTGACACGGAGGTATCTAAATCTGCGACTCCTGTACATATGTCAGAGAACGAAGCCAGTGAGCGCAATTTGTCACCACAGGAGCCAACGCCGGAAGATCTTGGGCCGGACCCAATACAGGAAGCAGTTGTAACACCAGTTGTCGCGGAAGACATGTGCTGTCGGTTCGACGATAACACCGAGAACGATTTTACAGATTTCACTACTGCATCCAATGAACGTTCAGCGGTTTTGGAAGTGCCAACCGCAAACGACGTCTCTTTCGACGATGATTTTGCTCTGCTGGAATCGACACCATCGGCAGATAGTAACTTTGTGTCGCAAAGCAAAACCGATTTTGCGACGTTCGATGCAGACTTCAGTAAGTTCGATTCATTCCCAGCATCCTTTCCGGCCACTTTTGACGAAGTAGGATGTGCCCCGAAAGATATTTCCACCAGACAACAAAACGGCTCAGAGGAAAAGACCTCTCCAGATGCGCCGAACGAACATGATCTCTCGCAAGACGATTTTGATGATTTCCAAGATTTTGCCAAATTTTCCGCGGATGGTAGTCCAGCCAAAACAATTGAAGTGGTTACTTTTCCAATTGGTCCCGAAGAGTCTGCTTGTGAGTATAAGGATGATGAAGAAAATAGCGATGATTTCGGCGAATTTAGCGATTTTAAACAGTCGGACGGAGTTCCGGCCCCGGTGATATCCATTCCAACTTCCCGATCTGTTCAATTCACTGTGGAAAGTATTTTGAGTGTTATCATCGGTATGTTCCCGTCCTGTGCAGAGGAAGCGCAAAGCGATACTGGTCAAGTGATGGGCAGCGATTCTCTGCAGAATGAACTTTACCACGAGCTGAGGGATATGGACTCTACCAAGGCACTTGCGTTCCAGTACAACAGTTCCGATAGTAGTAAAACGTTGGTTCGAGCGCTTGGTATCGATTCGAGAAACATTGTAAGACTAGCTGATATCTGAGAAATTTCTCGGTAACTTACATTTCGTTTCAGCTCTTCGGTCCCAAATGGAACAGTTCCATGCCGCGATTCGCTGCGAACTTAGGCTTCAGCCCCCTGGAACCACTGAAACCGGCGTCGAATACCACAACTCCCAGTAACGCTAGTAATCCGCCCATATCAATCGGTGGAACCAAAACCGAAACGGGAACTAAATATTCCTCCTTCAGTTTGGATCCATTGCCGCAGTCTACTGGTAGCGTAGGCGTCCCCACTGGGAATGTTCCTGCTGTGCACTTTGACTGGAACAGCTCCGGGTTGATTAATCCGCTCGATGGTAAGCGTTATTTAGTTCTATCGATTCACTATTATTACGTTTTCCCTACGCTCGCGAAATTACCCAACCTTCATCAATCATTCCTAAACGGGGGAAATTCGTTTTTGCTTGGTTCAATTGCTCGTCGAAAGGTCATTCGCTTGAAGCTATCAGAATCGCCACATGTTGCTGTAACGGCATCGATAACGGCCATGGTTGTTACGTTATGGTTGTTTCAGAAGTTTGATTTCAGCTCACTGTTGTTCCATTAATTGGAGATAGATTTTATTCGACAACGCGTATGGTGTTCTTACACAATCACGTGCATAGGTATTTTTTCACTTGATGTTGGCAATGAACAAGGTGGACTAACAAAACGGATGAACTATTTCCAAAGCACGGCTCAGTAATTAAAGCATTGTGATACAAGTGCTTGGAATATATCTATAGTTGTCGCTTGGGTAACCAGTAAATTGTTCTGGTATAGGCGACACAAGCATAGATCTCAATGATTAAGGGAGATTAGTTATAGCACTAGTGTTGAATCATGATCTTTCAAAGTTTTGAGAGTATCGTTGTGTAAGCGCATACAAAGTACATCCTTGATCTACTGGTTTTTTGGATCGCTTTAGATGTAATATTTTATCGCGCCGTTCAAATTTGTCGACTAATCCGTAGAGTGTAGCTGCAGTTAGTTGTAGGTATTTGTAGAACAAGCCAACCTGTAACACTTCTTCAAGAGTATTCATAAGCACATTTAACCCTTGAAGGCGCAAACCGATTTTTTTCAAAGTTTCTGAAAATTGTTTCACAGTTTTAATACACCACTATGATAATTTTGAGATGGTTTTCGAAATGTTGTTTTAAAACAACATTGCGCATTTAAGGGTTAATGTTTTCTAGGCAAGCCTGTCATTGGCAGAATTGATTGCGACTGATTTTATCAATACTCCTACGTCGTCTTTAATAACTGTGCTTAAATAGTAGCTTTGCTCTCATCTTTAGGGTGCCCTCTACTCTCGGTGCCTGAAATTAAGCTGTTTTTGAAATAAATTGCAAAGTGTCTACTGAGTCTACTGAATAGATTTTGAACTTTTATTTTTTATTTTGAAGCTACGACGAAAAAAAATATTGGTGGCTTGAAACATCATTTCGGATGATAGACTCGTAAAATTCGTAATTAACGGTCCCGGTTGCAATGACAATGTCGCCTTTATATACAGATAGCCTGCGAAACTGGATATTTTTTGCAAACTTAGTTTCATGTGCTTTAAAATTACTGACTCCTTTCCCCTTCAAGATGCCATTTAAAATACCGGAGAAGCAGTTATCTGTCAAGTACGGTTCAAAGCAGTTAACGAGAAACAAATCGTTTCTTCTTTAAAGGGTGTTACGATCAAAAATTTCTTGTGTGAAAAATCAAATGATATTTTTTTGTAAGTTTAATTCATACAGACTTAAGAAAAAGTATTCATGCAAGCTTTCTTTTTAGTGAATGCGAATTTCCTGGCCTTTCGTTTGTCTCGTTCCATCAAGTTTTGCACAGCCTCCATGTTCACTTTCCTCGCCATACAACGCCAGATTGCATTGAACTGTATCCCGTGTTTTCTTGGGGTTCCGCTTGCTGATTGCTGGCGGAGCTCTGGCATGTTGGGTGGGTTCATGTCCTTGGGCATCACCTGGACGTTGTTCGCGGTATACCACTTCATGACCTTTTTTCGTATTGGCAAGATGCCCAATCCAACCAAAACAGAACGGTACTATTTATTTATTTCTTATTTCAGGCTTTAACCACACGGGCCATTCGCCTCGAAGAAGTTTAATGTAATGTACATTTCTTTAGACAATCCTATTGGTTAGAATCTCCACAATGAATCTGCTGATGTCTGTAGTGGGCTCCGTCCCGGTAATCGATGAGCCGATAGGAGACTTGCTAGCCCTTAGATTAAATGGCAGCGAGTAATAGGACATCTTTCAGAAAAGCTAGCAGAACTTCCTCCCTGACCGGATCATTTTCAAGAATATCCCGGATCGAGGGAGGCAGGTTAGAATTCTGGCGTAGGTCTTCGTTTCCTCTAATCCCATAGTTTCCTGGCACCCAACATATCGTAGTAAGCGGGTCGTAATACTCTTCGATTTAAGGGTGTTTAGAGTTCCCGGACTCCAGGGCGGTTATAACGGAGAGTGAATCTGAAAATATCACGGTTGGGGTATCGTCGGGTTTTTTAGAGATTGCTAGAGAAATCTCTGCTGCTTCTGCTGAAAAAAACTGAACAGGCGGATGGGATGTGGAAAGCAAGACCTGTTCCTATTCCACTCACACCCACCCCCACACAGCTTTGAGCCGTCAGTGTAGATTATGATATGGTTAGAATACTTGCGGTTCACTAGCTGCTTCAATTATGCTCGCACTTTTGGTTTGGTCCACGATTGGACCAATTGCGGTATGTAATTCGGCGATTTCTGGGAGAGGGGCGTCTGCAAAGATGTTGTGGAGACTCCTGGCCGTTTCCAGAAGGGTACAGTCATCTCCGTTGGTTTTTTCAAGGAAGCTAAGCGCCCGTTTCATGGTGGTCACTGCCACAGCCCACCAACATGGAAGTATGCCTCCCTCAACGCAGGCGGCTTCGGCAGGGGTGCTGGGAAGAAGGTTGCTTACTTGTCGAATCGCCCCTTGATAGAGGGGGGCGTGGGTGGTAGCCAAGCCTTCCCAATTCCGACTAGTCAGTTCGATACCATGGAAAATTTTACTGAGAATTAAAGCCTGGTTTATATTCAGTGCTGTCCTCCTGTTGAATTTGGGATGTCGAGTACTTATGGTTTTAACTAGCCGTTTCCTGCTTTGGCATTCCTTTTTAATTTGAATGAAATGGGACAAGAATGTTAGCTTGCGATCAATCACAACGCCAAGGATCCTCGGTTCTTTCTTGAATGGAATGGTGGTGCCAAAGAGCTTCACCGGACGGGCATTTGTGGAGGGAATTACAACAGTTGGGCGATATAACATTTGGGAGCTGAGATGTTAAAACCACTGACCGCTGCCTGCAGCTTTATTCTTCCACGCCTTGATTACAACTAGTATTATGTCGTCTGCATATACGAAGATGTACACATCCGAGGGAATGGCGGCGAATAAGGAATTCATTCTGATTAAAAACAGCGTAACAGCTAAGACAGATTCTTGTGGGACTCCATTTGCCTCGTGAAAGGTGCGAGACTGGCTGCCCCCAATGCAGACTTGGAAGCTACGGTTGCTGACGAATTCCTGGACGAATCTGCCGAGGTTGTCGCGGATACCCCACTGATGTAGCTGGCGGAGTACACTCTTCCGCCATACAGTGTTACAGGCTTTCGCTATATCCAGTATGGCAATGTCTGCATGGACATTACACTGATTGGACGAAAATCACTTATCTCTCCTGTACCCTGACTTCTTAGGGATAGGGATTACAAGTGCTCTATGCCAGAACTCTAGAAAGGTCCCGCCTTCCCAGATTCTATTGAAGCTATCTAAAAGGGCTCTCTTCCCCACCTGCG
>NW_026683713.1:344409-387266 GCF_030247195.1 Topomyia yanbarensis | reverse complement strand
ACTAAGCACGATTGCATCAAACGAATCATGTCGCAACATGGAGAAGTAGAATCTATAACCTGGAGAAATTTTTTCACCGTCATTCCCAACGGCGTTCGTATTGTGAGAATGCGAGTGACTAAACCAATACCTTGTTACATGACTATCGAATGCAAATCACCGAGGGAAGGCGTAACCTATAAGCAAACAACGCTAATCACATATCCCGGGCAGACCCCAACATGCCAATTCTATAATCATACAGCCCACTACGGAAAAACATGCACTAAAGCAACTAGTCAAAACACATCTACTACAGCCAACTCTAACAAGCAGCCACCGACAGATAAACCAAAAACAACAATCCAATAAACCAATAATGCAGGTACAAACAAAGATAAACTCAAGATTACTAGGTTCTATACAAACGATTGCAAAATTATGTTTCAGCAACCGTGAACCAATGAACCTAGTAAAAGTGTGCTTTTGCTATTCTCTCGTTGATTGGCGTCGAATGCGTCGAATTTCACACTTAAATGCGTTGATAAAGTGCCATGGATACCTACATAATAAACAATGTTGCGAAAATTCTCTGTATATGTAATGTTCCGACTGTGGAACGGTTGTTATCGTGAAGGGTTACATTACTTGCTTCCTTCTTTGACATTTGAGTTTTCCAGGTACTGATTAGATAATTATAGACTACCGCTATGACAAAAAATATGCACTACAACTAATTTTACCAAGCAAATCAGAAGGTTTGTGAAATTAGATTTTCAACTGAAATAAAGATCGGTTCATTATTTATAACAACAAATATTGTCGTGGAAACGCCACCTAGATCGACGCTGACAGCTGCGTAAAGCTTCGCTTCAAATTATTGTCGATCTTTCACTCTGACGGTGAACCGTGTGCATCGAGGGGTCGGACTTCAGTGTTACATGGAAAATCCCAGACCACTCTATCGGTGATGTAAAATAGAACTGCCCATATAGACTACATTAGAGTTGCGAATAGCCTAATATAAGTTCAATTCAAGGTTCAACTCTTAAAACTGCAGAATAATTTTCAATTGATTGTCCATAAAAATGTAAACGCGTCCTCGTTTCACACTTTTCCTTAGTAGTAGATTCAGTCACATGGTTTAGCATTTTTGAGAGTTATCCCAGCAAAGTACTACACTCAAAAAAATTTAAACGTTATGCCTATTGATTTTACACATAGATTTTTGCAATTAGCGGACGCAAATAAACACTATTTCCTGGCACATAAACCTAATGTGTGTATTTTCAAGACATATTAATCTTACATTCACAATACATAACTATAAGGCACATATAACTTATGTGTGCGCATACATAGGTTATAAAGTTGACATATAGAAGGTATGTGTGCGCGTAATAACATTAGCATTTCTTCTTCATATGGATTTAAAGTGGTTTGAAGCAAATAGAATTAACGTTTGGATTTGTTTCAGTGTAGGGTAACCAACCAATTTTGGACCCCTAGAGGAAGTGAAATTACGTGAACGTCAAAAAATATTTGCTTGCCTATGTTTTTTTAATGCAATACAGGCACGAGTCTGCTCCAAAATTATTGTTCTTGAAAGTAAACTGTCAATGGATGTTTTATACATTGACATATACTCGAAAATGACATTTCTTCACAGCATGAATTTTTCACATTTCGGACCCATCCACACTAATTTGGATAGTGTTCCAAGCATATTTTGGATACACTGAATGTGACTGAATATATTTTGGAAACAGTGAAGTTTTTTCTACTAAACTGACTCGTTCTCTTTGCAGTATATTTAATGCATGAAAGAAGAACATAAGCAAATCAGTGACTGCCAATCAAAAATGGCACATTAATTTTTATATGGAAGGCTGACTGCATGAAGTATTTTTTTAGTTCTATCATTTTAAGGAATAGAAAAAAACTTTCGGTACAATTAGGTTACTGCAGACTTAACAAAGTAGCATTAAATGTTATGCAATAGAGTTTACAACAATATATTTCGTGTAACAATTCATCTGTAGCAGTATTATGGAGTAACATCCTCAAGTGGATGATAAATCAAGGTTCAAAGTTCGTCAGGAATCTTCTTGTACTAAATATTACTTTTTTATTCTTTTGTTTACGAGGTGGTTTCTTGTTTTTCTTTCTAAGTTCAGTTTTTCTTTGTTTCTTTTCCTTTACTTTCCTTTTTTCTTCAATTTTCGCCTTGTGGTATTCAACTGTTCGGCTCAATGTTAAAACAGCAGCACTACGTCGCTTGAATCGTGATGTTTCTGTTCGTGTGAGTGTTTCATGCGATTCTAGGAATTCAGCAAGCACACTCTTATTATCTTTATTTAGCTGTGAAATGTCTCTTAGATTCGTCAACATATAGCTCGTCGAATTCAACAAATTCGAACTACAAATGTTCTTCAACATGGATTTCAGAAGTCTCCTCTTTTGTCATATTATGCTCTTCAATGAAATGTTCCTCAATCGTTTGATTTTCGACATCCATTGGTTTGAACATTTTTAAATAATTTGACCAAAAAGAGCAGGCAACCTACCGTTACGAATTTTTTCACTTTTTGATTATTCTAACTCGATAAACAAATAGCTGTCAAGAAAGAAAATCGAGGGGTGTCCAAAAGAAGTTGATATCAATTTTTTAAAACATATTGTGGACACCATTTATTTAAGATTTTTTAGATAAAACATTACGAAGAAACCTTTTCAAACACGTAACATGCATAATACCAAATCAGACAAACTAATTGAATCGATAAAAATATTGTAATTGTGCATTTAAATCCAATTTGAAAATGTATCATTTCCACCGGTTCCTCTTGGCTATCGTTGAAACATGAAACGTTTTCGATGATATTTTTTAAAACTGTGGATTCTATTTAATTTTAAACAATTAGAGATGAATTAATGATATTGACACTTAATAGACAACCCAAGGAATATAATTGCTGCATCAAACCAAACAAATGCAGAGAAACTTGGCAGTGTAGGAGGCAAATACATTACCAGGGTCCAAAATATGTAGGAGTCCAAATTAGCTTGGTTACCCTATATAGTACTTCCAATTTTTCCTGGTATAGACTTATCCAGCTGCGTTGGTATTGTGCTGTTTTGACGTTTAAATTGGGAGGAAAACAAATCATTTGCACTGCAAATTGGGAGGAAAACAATCCGCTTGTGGGCTTAAGGGGAGGGCGGTAGTATAAAAATGCGAGAAGTCAGTGTGCGTATTTTAAACGTCAGATATCTCAATTGACTTATCCAGCTGCGTTGGTATTGTGCCGTTTTGACGTTTAAATTGGGAGGAAAACAAATCATTTGCACTGCGAATTGGGAGGAAAACAAACCGCTTATGGGCTTAAGGGAAGGGCGGTAGTATATAAGTGCGAGATCTCAGTGTGCGTATTTTAAACGTCAGATATCTCAATACTGGAACAAATCTATTATTCGAACTCGAGAATCGATCTAGTTGATTTAGGCCCTTTTGGTTGATTTATTGTCGATATTAGAGCACTCTAGTTAGAGTGTGGCCAACACGCTCATTCAAAACTACTCAAAATTTGAGTTCAGAGCACTCAATTTGAAAAATAGACGCAATATGTCAAAAAATGAGTTTTAATTTGAGTAGAGTTAACTCAGCTGGTGAATAACCATTCATTTTTAAATTTTTGAGTGAAAAAATTACTTATCTTCAAGAAAAAGTGCGAGGAGTTCGACATCGTCTAAAACATTAATAAAAGATCAATCCTCGGACCTAGTAGCTGTAGAGTCGAAGCAGAACATTCAGAAAACTAAAAGGTAGGTTTCTCTGAGTTTTGTTTTTATTCTAATCTAACTTCTATTCGTGTTTTTATAGTTTCTGCTAGTTCTACAATGTACCGATTGGTATAAAAGAGATGTGAAGAAACGTCGTCGGATTATATTTCCAGACATCGCTAGCTTCTGGATGAACAGGTAAAGGATACTTGAAATATCGGTGAGATTCTTTGTAATAATATTAAAAATACTGAATGATTATTTTTCAAATTTGCTTTTTGAGTAAAATGTACTCACATTTGACATTTGCATCCAAAACTCAAAACTGAGTAAACGAGGCGAACTCAGTTTTTGACCATGTGCAGTTTTTATGAAATTGAGTGGCAAGCCACTCAAATTTAAGTTACTATCAATGAGCGTGAAGAGGCCATGACGTATCCAAACGAACATGGAATTTGAAATACGTCAAATTTCATGTTGGTTTGGATACGTCATGGCCTCTTGGCCGCACTCTAACTAGAGTGCTCTAGTCGATATCAGATATGCAGAATCCATCTTTCTAAATGGCTGCGTGCTACAGCGGTATGCCGGTTGCGTCCTTATAGGTTACTGTCAAAAATATGAAAATGTCAACGCGTCAGCGAGGAGCGATTGCAGTTTCGCCACCGTTTTGGGAAATTTTGTTTTGCTTCTGTGAAAAATTGTTCTTTCTCCCGAATTTCGATTGAATTTTCGAGATAGAGTCAGTTTATTAGTTCACCGATACACTGCCGAGAAAAACTACGACTGTATCCAAATGGGAGTACCAGCATTTTTCCGCTGGTTATCGCGGAAATATCCGTCGGTCATTGTCGAATGCGTGGAGCAAAAGGTAAAATGGCCACGACTTTTTGCCTCAACTATTTTGAATGAAACAAACACTTGATTTTAAAAACTAGAGTACCAATACATTTTTCATTGGTACTGTAGGTTTGATAACTAAACTATAAATCGGTATTTATCTTTAAGCATCAAATGCATAATCTCATTTTATCATCTTTCTTAACCTGACATCCTCTGCTGAAATGTTGTAATTTATACAATATACAGTTTAAACTAACTACTGATATTTAAAACAAGCATCCAAATTTAAAAGTGCACTGTTGTATGTTTTCATGTGATCCTTGACCTGAGTAATGGTAAAACCAACAGGATACCGAGCGATTAAATAATAATAAATTACAAATATAACTATAAGGAAAGTTGCCGAGTTTCATCAACGTTTCACCCATTTCTCCTACAGGGCCAGGATGGCGAGGGTAACGTGTTCTACGACGACATGACCAAACCAAACCCCAATAAGGTAGAATTCGACAACCTATATCTGGACATGAACGGTATTATCCATCCATGCACGCATCCGGAGGACAAACCGGCTCCGAAGAACGAGGACGAAATGATGATAGCTATCTTCGAATGCATTGACCGGCTGATGAATATTGTCCGTCCGAGAAAGCTCCTGTACATGGCCATTGACGGTGTTGCGCCAAGGGCAAAAATGAACCAACAACGATCGCGACGTTTTCGAGCCTCTAAAGAATCGGCCGAAAAGGCTGCAGAAATAATAAGAATTCGACAAGAACTGGCTTCAAAGGGCTGCATACTTCCCCCGGAGAAGGAGAAGGGAGCACATTTCGATTCCAACTGCATCACCCCCGGGACACCTTTCATGGACCGTCTGAGCAAGTGTTTGCAGTATTTCGTCCATGATCGAATGAATAACAATCCAGGATGGAAGGGACTAAAGGTTATTCTGTCAGACGCAAACGTTCCCGGAGAGGGAGAACACAAAATTATGGACTATATTAGGAAGCAGAGAGCTCAACCAGATCACGATCCCAACACGCATCACGTCCTTTGTGGTGCTGATGCCGATTTGATTATGTTGGGTCTAGCAACGCACGAGACACACTTCACTATCATCCGAGAGGAGTTCTTACCAAACCAAGAGCGGCCCTGCGATATTTGTCAACAGATGGGACACGAGATGAAAAACTGCGTTGGGTTGCAATCTGAACGAGATTTAAATAGAACTCCGCCTCCCCCAGGAAAAGAAACTCAGTTTATTTTCGTAAGGTTAAACGTGTTAAAGGAATATCTACAAAAGGAACTCGAGATGCCGAATCTTCCGTTTCCTTATGACTTTGAGCGTGTAGTTGATGATTGGGTGTTTATGTGTTTTTTCGTTGGAAACGATTTCTTGCCGCATCTTCCTAGTTTGGAAATCCGGGAGGACGCCATCGATCGTCTGGTCACGCTATACAAAAAGTGTGTATACAAGACTAAGGGCTACATGACGGATTCCGGGAGCGTCACAGTGGATCGGGTCGAGTTGATTATGACCGATCTGGGTTATGCGGAGGATGAAATTTTCCGTAACCGCAAAGTAACTGAAGATCGTTTTAAAGAACGCAACAAACGAATGAAAATGCAAAAGGAGCGTGAGCAGAGGCCCTGTTTTGATCAGATGAAGAATTCTCAATTTGCCCCGACGCCACTTGGAAGGGGCATCACTCCACAGGCAATTGTAAATCCACGCCAAGAAGCGGCTAATTTTCGAATGCAAGGAAATAGGCAGCAACAACAGCAGCAAAATGATACCAACAACGATCAAAATCGTCGAGGACAAAAACGCAAAGCTGAAGAGCCCATTAGCCACAACACCGCCGACGAGGAAGCGGAAGCCCCCGATGAGGTTCGGCTCTGGGAGGATGGTTTTAAAGACCGATACTACGAGTCTAAATTCGACGTCATGCCCAACAATATAAAGTTCCGGGAAACCGTTGCTTGGGAATACGTTCGTGGATTGTGTTGGGTACTTAAGTACTACTATCAGGGCTGTGCCAGCTGGGAATGGTACTTTCCCTATCACTATGCCCCGTTTGCATCGGATTTCAAGGGACTTTCTAATGTCAATACCCACTTCGATCTCGGTACACCATTCAAGCCACTGCAGCAACTGATGGGAGTATTTCCTGCAGCCAGCAGAAGTCACGTTCCGGCTCCGTTCGCAGAGCTGATGGTTGATCCAAGGTCACCGATTATTGATTTTTATCCGATCGATTTTCATATCGATTTGAACGGTAAAAAGTTTGCCTGGCAGGGAGTTGCACTGCTGCCATTTGTGGACGAGAAACGATTATTCAAGGCAACCGATCCAAGAGTACCGCAGCTGACGCAGGAGGAACGTGAGTAGAAATTCTTTGTAATATTTTTTAGCGAAATTCAAATAGTTTTATGAGAGCCTTCCTTCGTTTGTTGTTCCTTTTGTTTATACGGCCCATAAAACGATCCAATAATTTGTCAGCACAAATGAAAAGTTTTATACTTAAAGCTATGAAGCATACATGAAAGCGACCGAATTGTTACGCGATAAAAACAAAGAGAGGCTCTAATTTGCTCATTGGACCATTTGCTAGATTTGTTAGTGCTATGTCATGACCCATGAGTATCATTTAAAAAATAGTATAAATTGGCTCGATGGACGCGTTCTCCATATTTGGATTTATGCCTTGCCATGTCGTCTCATTTTCCTGATGAAAACCGTAAGAGAGGTGAATGACAAGGTAGAGAAATGAAAAATGACAACACAAAACAGTAAACAGAAAGATTTTGCACTCCTGGGTAAACCCTACCGACAAGGCCTAGAGCTTTTGACAAATGAAATGTTCCTGAGCTCCCCTGCAGTTATGCGATTTGGTTCACCATACATAGACGAACCTACATAAAGGGAGCTAATCTCTACTTAGCCTCATCTAGGTATGGTAAATCAAAAGTCCGAGTACGCAATTGCTTAACTGCAGGGCAGTTACATATTAAATGATATGAAGTTCCGTAATCGGATTCACTCAGATCAGTTGAATAATACTCTGCAGGCTTAACAGTATCCGTGTGATAGTTAAGTTTAAAATGTCGAGACAGTACACTGACTAGAAAGCGGCAATTGGGCTTGAAAAAATGCAACAATATGTGTTACATTTTCGGACTCACATCCAACATAAAAGTGGCTGTTCACAAGCTTGCAAGCTACGTAGCTGGTACGCAGGTTCGTATACAGCCCGAAGGTATACCTTGTGTTTTATCCACTAATAAGCAGTGGTAAATCTAGTTCTGGACCAACGAAATCAGTTGCAGTACCTGCTTTAGTCGATTCATTTCCGGTAATACCGAGCACCCATAAAAAGTAGGTAGCCTTTGAAATGCTAAGTGCTTCAATTTGCACTCGATTGCGATTTCGAATTTGCCAAACTAAATGTTTTCAGGGCAGCACAACGAACTATCGATAGTATGCTGCTTTCAACAGCCATGCCTCATGGTCGTTCGTAGCAACAGGGAATATCGGCGATTTAGGTAGAATATGATTTGTGCATATCTGTAGACTGTAGAATTTAGTTGACTGCGCAGACCAAAGGAAGTCCTATTCGCAGTCACAAGACTCTTTTTATCTGGCGACTAACATGGTTGTCACTTGTCACTGCCGGTCGGTCGATCATCTGTGGCAGTGTCGGTAGTGATTGTTTCAACCGGCTAAGAACTCTACTACGGACCACCTGTCCCGGTTGTAAAAAGACACCAAACAGGGAACCCCATTTCCATAGTGTCATGCGACCCCGGCTATGGTTAAAATTGTTAAGGGGGTTCAAAGATGGCCGCTTTACGAGGCTTTCTCAGTAGAACCTTAATTGTCTCTTCGACGTACACTTTCCTGGTTATATCGATTCGTAACTGAACACTGTTTAGAGATCTGATTTTGGTGATTCGGACTCGTGGGCGTCAGCATGCACATTGGTTACCACTGAATCGGTCAAGTAGGCCGTTTGCGTCATACAAAGCACCTGGAATCTTTCCCATGCTGCTGTAAAAAGAATTTGATATTATCTTGAAAAATATTGTGCTTACCAGCTTCCCAACGGTGGGCACTCAAGCTATGAAGAAGTCTATCAGCAAGTTCTTTTCTTCTAAAAGTTTTGGAACGGATAGTCGATCATCTAATCAGGAACGTTAGTTTAGTTGAATATCCACTGCACAAAATGCAACATCAGTGTGAAAAATCCACGATCACTTTGCTTCACGATGTTGTTTACAGGCCTTCTCGCTCAAGCAATCTAGCTTAGGTATATTCCTAGATATTGAGGGTGCTTTCGACAATGTGTCCTTCCAGTTTATTCTGGAAGCGACGCGCAGTCATGGGGCATCTGCATGGATCTCGGGTTGGATAAACGCAATGTTTAGTAACCGCATTTTTGGCTTGTCACTGAGACAGGTAGTAATACGGAAGTTGAGTATTTGCGGTTGTTCTTAGGGTGGCGTTCTGTCACCTTTGTTATGGAACCTGGTTGCCGAACATTACGAGCTGTTGAACAGTGGTGTCGACAAGTTAAATTATCAGTTAACCCAAACAAAACTTCAGTGCTTCTTTTGACGAAGAAACGATTAACAACCGGGATTCGTCCCTTGTAGCTCTTTGATTCTGAGCTACTGTGTGCAGATCAAGTCGCATACGTTGGAGTTATATTGAATTCTAAACTAAATTCGTGTGCTCAGATTAAGTGGCAGTGTAGACGATGTTTTGGAAAGTTCTGCGGTCTCAAACCTAAATGCACCTATTGGTTTTTCACGACAATATTGTACGTCCAATACATGTCTTGTGTGGTGGCAGAGGGGAGAGGTGGCGTTGGCTGGTGCTTTCACCACAACTCCCTTGAGGCCCTTTTTCATGTCAAACCATTACACATACACCTCAAACAAGAAGCACTATATGCTTCGGAACAGTAACCATGTTGATTTCTCTACCAGTCATGCACGACTATGGTCACAAATGCTTATATGGGGTAAAGATATTCTTGCTCCCAGCTATATTACATTCACATGTAGTTTTTCTTACAGGACATTCCATGTGAAGATTCCCTCTCGAGAGGAGTGGTTGTCTGGCTATATGGTACTTCTGGTACGCTGGCGCTCAGATGATTCGAATCCATTATTGCGTCTCATATCACTCATTCATTCCCGGCGATTGACTTAGATTACACCGACGGGAGGCTCCTGGAACCGATTCTTCTGTTGCTTCAAGTTACCTTCACGGGCCAATCGGTAGGATGCTGATGTCGGTCCGGTCTGATGAAATTTCTTCCGAAGCCGGTTTGTTGTTTTAAGGCGGCTCTACTTTATTGATCCCTTCGCTACTTCTTCTGCAGATCGGAGAGTATCCGCATCATTATTCTTTTAACAGCAGCCCAGGTATGTTCGCCGTCGCACCCATCTTCTCTTCGACTATATTATCGACTTCGTCATTACGAACATACTCATTCGGAATTCCTCAAATCTGGGTCCTTCGCAGACCACTTGTTTCGGTGTCTTACACATTCACACACTTCGGGAAATGCGGGTGACGAAGCACACCGATGCAGGTACTTCCGGAAGCAGCAATGATCGGACAAAAATTGCGTCAGATAGATATTCACTTCTCCATGTTTTCTTTGCATCTATCTATGCGCCAACGCATTTGGAATGAGTCTGTGGGTTCACCTTCCTTTCTCTGACACGCTTGATTTTTACAGTTATTGCCCAGCAATGCTTCCGTCTTGCGGTAAGCAAGCTGTAACTTGACATCAGCCACTCAGACTTCAACGATACCTATTGTCTCTGCCGTCAAGATCTCCACTTCTTTCAGAGTCTCGCGGTTATTGTAAGGACGAGATTATCTGCAAAGCCGACCATTTCAACTCCCCGGAGCAGTTCCAGTGTTAACACTAATTTCTACATACAATTTGACAACTCATAGTACCCTGTTTTTGTTGTTTTATTTTGTCTCTGATTTAATCAGTTTTAAACCGTGTTTTAGACCGTTAAATCGTTTTAAAATTGCGACGTGTAGTTTAATACTGTTCCTGTTCGAGTTGGACACTGGAGTTTTGGCTGAGCTGCGGATTATTTTGCAGAAATTCGCAATTTTGTTGAACCAATTTGCCGCCTCAGTTTCAACTGTTTATTTCTCCCGCCTTTGTCTACGATATCCCGAATCAGCCAGCAAAAATCTGCGCAGTGCAGTGATTGATCACGCACTATCAAGTATTAGCAGCAAAGAGTGGTCAATTTAATGCATAAAAAACAATGCGCCGAGTGTACGCTGGACATCAACGATTTGGAACCGATTAGATGTGGATTTTGTGATTCTTATTTTCACGCTGTTTATCTGCACTCCCTGCAGAAATGTATTAAATGTATTAAAGTATCCGTGCCTATAAAGTTGACTCGCAAGCGTAACAGCCACCGGCTGATGTGGATAATATTTCTGCTCAGGTGCAACTACTATCGGGTCTTGTTACAACACTCAGTCAAAAAGTGGACATCATGACGGGAGGAACACGTGATAATAAACCGAATAGCGACACTCCTACTGGACCTCTACCTGCTAAGCCTTTATGGCCGTGGCGAAACCAAAAACGCCGTCGTGGCGATTCCGGTAAAATTATCCTTCCGACAGCTGATCTTGGAACCAAAACCGTTGATCTCAATGATCTTTCTGTTCCATCTATTATACCCGATGTTTTACCTCCAAAGTTCTGGTTATATTTATCTGGACTTCACCCTTTGATTACAAATGATGATGTGCAAAAACTAGTTTCTCGCTGTCTGAACTTGGCTGCGCCGGTGGAATCAGGAATCAGTAGCGACTGGCTCAAAGGGCACGTTCCCCATGTTGATTGGAGATTTGTGCCTTGCCATGATCAGCTTTTTCATCATTTCCCTGATGGGAAGGATTGGGAAATGGTAAGGTAAGAGGTAAGGGAAATAACGACACAGAACAATTACAACAGAACATTCTGCACACCAGGAAGGACGCTGAACGATCTGCAGGTGCCACAAAAGCATGAATAAAACTTCCAACCCCTGGAGGGATTTGGAATTTTTATTCAAACAGTGAGCGGATGTATCAACACTCCCGAGGGAATATTGAGATAACAGAACGACAACACCCCCGAAGATATATTGTCATTCAAACAGAATTAATCCTTCACTCCCTAAGGAATAATCAACCTTTCTCAAGGAGCCCCTAGCTCATTGCAAGCTCGTTGCATTGAAATTTTCGTATGCGCCTAAAATATTACGACAAATAAAGATTACCTTCAGAGCTGACACCCCCAAAAGGATATCAAACATGGTCTAATAAGACATACAATTACATTCCAACACCCTCTGAGAGGTATTGAAAAGATAACTAAATGGTTAGTTAGCAGTACTTCTGCTGAGCGGCTTTGCATTAACTTTTTGGAAACCATAATTTAGCCGAAATTTTTGCTGTTCTAGAAGGTTCAGAGATTCGTCATCAATACCGCAGAAAATCAAGCGATGTTCTGGATTGATTGGTGTGGATCTCAAAATCCTCCACTTCCGAACTTGTATATTAACATTTTGTACTGCCAGTCGATTCAAAACATCAATATCACTCAACTTTTCCATAGAATCCCATGGTATATTGAGTGATATCTTGTTTTGATGCAAGCAGTATGGTTCAATTACGAACTTGTAAACTCCAGCCTTTTCATTGATTATTCCCAGCTTCTCCTTAATCCAGGCACAACTTTCCTCGTTCTCTGGCGAAAACCAAAGAGCTCCGAATCTTAAGCCTGAGCCCCTGAAGCTGGGAACAAATAAATTAGGTGGAGTAGAATAGAGATGACTGTGAAGATCTCGCAAAAGAGCGTATCTTAAAGCGGGAGTGAATACATCATTTTCCAGCCTAATTTGAAAACGCCAATTGCGCAGTGGTGGAGAACCTTTCCCAATGTCCGCATTTGCACGGTTAAGCTTCTTCCTACGATTCTTGTCATGGTGCTTTCCTTTTGGCGGAATGCCGTCCGGAATATCATCCTGACAATTATCGTCAGTCGAAGCTGAAAACGATCCAGCAACGGGTGATTGGTTTGATAGCCCGCCGTTTGTCTTACCAAAGTCACGTTCCGAGTTGGACTCACGATCACTTTGCTGCTGGGCCGCCATTTGCAATGCGATAATAATTAAAATCCGAAAGTGACCTGATGTCGATCGTAGTCAGAAGTAAAAGAACGGTTCATTTCACACGGATAACCCTGGGACCCGATACCGCACTAACACAATTCAATGAAACCACTACATGTGGAAATGTATCTCTCTTGACAATGAGAGATTTGAGCTCAATTTGAGATTATCTGGAGTAGACGGCACCCACATCTACATTTTCGATTGTGAGTAATCTGCCAGCATTTTCTGATATCAGACGGATTTGGAGGTACAGGTAAACACAAATACCATTTCGATCTTCACGCTAAACCCGATCACGCGATGGTGTCAAAAAAGCAAGGCTATTTTAAACTACCACTGTGCATTTGGGGGTTACGGAGGTTTTAGAGCCTAGCTCTCAAAATTCTCACTTTGGAGGGGATTATATGAGTAGTCATCCAAATCACAGAAAGAAAGACTGCGATTCGACCTAACGTGACTGACCTACCACAACATTCTTACATTGGTACTGTAGCAGACACAATTTACCAATAGTCGAACTAGTACTAAAGCACCCTTACCACTACAGTATTAGAGTGGAATAAAAGCTTCACGGCTTACGTTTGAGTATGCGAAATACAAGAACCCATTCTTTGAGTCGAGTAGTGAGTAGTTAGAACAGATGGTCTACCTCCATCTGTACGTACACTCACAAAGCACAAATTGATGGTTAATGTGACACAGTAATCACTATATAGGATAGCTCTTGTAAATTGCGCTCTATCGCAAAATGTACTCACAATCGCGAGCAGTGAGAATGATTGGTCTCACTCCACATATACATACGCTCACCATGCAATAATAGGCCATATTGCCTGTTATGTGTGATCAATTTTCACAAAAATTGTGCCACTTTATGGCGCATAAAGCACCCATTTGCACCCAACTTCACTTCACAGGAATTCACCATACAGAAAGAACGAACCTAAAAACACATTTAATGTTAAAACGCTAATAATTCAACGTAGAAACCCTATATAAAGGTAGACGTGAAACGATCACGTTTCAACTACATCCACTACCCAATTAATATGATGTGCAAAAATTAGTTTCTCGCTGTCTGAACTTGGCTGCGCCGGTGGACGTCATTCGCTTCATGCCGAAGGGCAGTGATGTTTCCAAAATGACATTCGTTTCATTCAAAATTGGGCTTGATCCGGCTATTCAGCAACAGGCTCTAGATGCGGCAAACTGGCCGGCTGGTGTTAAATTTCGTGAATTCGTCAACCAACCAAAAAACTGACGGAGTCAGGAGAACAGCAACTCCAGTCCAGCTACAATAATTACGCATTTGAATTTGGAAGGTGGGGCCATTAGGCTCCTATCAGAGGCGAGTATTTTAATGGTAATAAACATTCTCCCGCACTCAACGACGGTTTGTTGCAGCGCTCTACTCAGGACGAAAGCAGTTTAAGGAGAAACCCAAGAGGATTTTGCAGTTTTATAAATTCCAACCGGAAATCTGAATCAGTGCCGTCTACCGTGTACTTGGACCAAACCGAATCTACGCAGCATCTTGTGAATTGTTCGCGAATCATTTTGCTTCCGTTTTTTCGCCTGATGTCACAGGAAGCTGCGTCGGCCGCTTTGGACGTCCCAGCTGATGTGGTTGACCTAAGAACGTTTACAATAACGCCAGAAATAGTCAGGTCGGCTGCATTAAAAATGAAAAAATCGTGCTCTCCTGGACCTGATGGTATTCCTGCAGTAATATTTCGTCACTGTATTGCCGATTTAACAGAACCTCTGTGCTGTATTTTCAACCGTTCTTTTGCTGAGGCGAAATTTCCCGACATTTGGAAACAATCCATAATGTTGCCTGTCTTCAAAAACGGAGATCGACGAAACGTGAGGAATTATCGTGGTATAACTAGCCTGTCTGCTGCTTCAAAGTTATTTGAAATCATAGTAAACGCCATGATTCAAGAAAGCACTCGTAATTACATTTTATTCGAACAACATTGTTTCATGCCTGGAAGATCTGTCTCGACAAATTTATTGGAGTTCACCTCGACATGCATCACACAGTTTGAAAACAAATCTCAGATTTGCGCAATTTACACTGACTTGAAAGCTGCTTTTGACAAAATCGACCATCGAATACTTCTTTGCAAACTGTCGCGTCTCAGAGCTTCGGTACAATTGGTGGCTTGGCTGAACTCGTATTTAACTGGCAGAGTATTACGTGTAAAGGTGGGCTCCTGTTTTTCGACTGCATTGTCCAACGCGTCTGGAGTTCCTCAAGGTAGCAACCTCGGTCCCATGTTGTTTATTCTGTTCTTCAACGATGTAACACTGTTCGTGCGGGGCGGATGTAAGTTAGTTAATGCTGATGATCTAAAACTATATTTTGTTGTGCATTCGATCGAGGACTGCGAACGTCTTCAAGCACTACTGGATTTGTTCGTTTTATGTGTAGTGATTACATTCCATCGTATTGCAACACCGATTGTATTCGACTACCGCATTGACGGTGTTGTACTGACCAGAGTCGAGCAAGTTTAGGATCTAGGCGTGCTGTTGGATTCTAAGTTATCATTCGAGGCTCATTGGTCAGCCGTTATTTCAAAAGCTACTCGTCAGTTGGGGTTCATCGCTAAGGTTGCGAAGGATTTTACCGATCTGTATTGCCTGAAAGCACTTTACTGTTCTTTAGTCCGTCTTATACTGGAAACTGCCTCTGTGGTTTGGTGTCCACATCAGACGTCTTGGTGCCTGAGGGTTGAACGCATACAGAAACGATTCATTCGTTTGGCGTTGAAAAACTTGCCATGGCGTGATCCTTTGAATCTGCCTCCGTATTCTGATCGATGTCGATTATTAGGACTTGACACGCTGCAACGATGTAGGAAGAGCCAACAAGCATTATTCGTTGGAAAGCTGCTTAATGGAGATATTGACGCACCGCATCTATTGTCATTAATGGATTTTCGAACACCATCCAGATCGTCTCGTAGTACAACGCTGTTGCATCCAAGATTCCACAGAACATCATTCGGATACAATGAACCGCTCACATCGTGTATCCGCATATTCGCTTTAGTAGAGGAGTTCTTCGATTTTGGAGAAAATAGAATTGGTAGCTCTAGATTAATAGATTTGATATTTTAACATATTTATTAAATACATTAAATACAAAACATATTTCACAGCGTTGGACCGAGTATGGAGCCCTGAAGTACTCCTATCATGACACTAATCGACATTTGCACCAGGTTCCTCTCGTAGACCAGCACTCGATTCTGAAAGTAACTTTTCATAACCTTGCAGGTAGTTCGGAACCCGCATTTTGCGCAACGCTACGGTAAAAACTTGGATAGATGTTCAATTCGTTCTTCACATCGATCAGCGCAGTAGTGTTTGTTCTTTTTTTTTTGCTTCGAAGCTCCGCGCTCTCAATGACCGAGCAGATTTCGTCGACCGTTAAAATCCTTTACTGAAATCAGTTCTAGCGTAATTCGCCAGTCTGTCGAGGATGACCCTTTTCAGACGTTTACTAAGAGTACCCAGCAGGCATATATGCCGTTGCGATGCTGGATAACTAGGTGGCTTTCTCACCAGCTTCTGGATCTTCCATATGTCCAGGAAGTAGCCTTCATCCAGACATTTCTGTAGCCATGATCGCGGTCTTCTGTACCACATAGCGGATCTCGCCTGAACCGCGAACCCGATTGTCACCATCATTTCCATCGTCTACGTCGACTGGCTTTTGCTTATCTGCACACTTGGCAGCAAGGTAGACTTGCTGAGTACTATCTTACGCTTAAAAGGGGCTCTGGCCGCCCGGAATGCCACCTTATGCTCTCCTCTAACTGCCTCAGATCTTGCTCTTTGAACACGTCTTCTGGCTTTTAGGCAGACAGCGCGAAGTATGCTCAACCACCATTACGTCAAGGATCACGGAATCATCATGGATTCGGCACTAACGTTCAAACCACATATTTCAAACATCGTAGATAAGGTATCAAGACAATTTAGGTTCATCTTCCGAATAACGAAAAACTTTAGGGAGGCATGCTGTCTTAAATCGCTTTGGTCCGCTCGACGTTAGAATATTGTTCAGCTGTCTGGAATCCGTACTACCAGAACGGGATTGACAAAATCGAGCCCTATTCGTCTCGGACTTACTCTCTGCCAGAGTGGATTGCTCTACAATTCTAAAATGCCTGAAACTTTAAGCGTGCATTCGAACACTGCGTACTAACACTCTTCTGCGACTACCTTTTAGGAGAACCAACTACATCCGTAATTGGAGCGATACTGTCTGCACGAAGTGTTTCAACAAAAAGATCCTTGTTGAAGTGCTTTATTTTCCTTTTGCGTTCGCCAGTTCTCACTCACTCACGCGTTACTGTACAGTTTCACCGATCAATGGTACAGTAGATTGCCTGGTGGTTGCTATGTGTGTACTATTCACTAATTCGCCAATTCATCAGAACGTTACGTCGGTGATGAATTCTTAGCCGCCTTTACGGAATGTGCTCGCAAAACCTTCGTTGCACAGCCTTACATCCTGCTTCGTTAGGCTTCCGACAAGCTGTAACCTCCTTTTGTGTACTAAACTATATTGTTAGTTTTAAGATAACTGTAAAATATTTCGTAAAATACTATTACTCCCCCTCTTGTATATCAATTGAATCTTATTTCTAGTCTTGAGATAGCTGTAAACTTTCTTTTCTTTTGTAAAAAATATTTTAACATTGTAACCTCCTAGTTTTAAGATATCCAAAATGTAAAAACAAAAGGAATTTGGCACCGCCAAGCTAACGTATTTGTATCAAATAAACGAAATGAATATAAAAAAGCTGTAACCTCTTGCTTTGGCCAGCCTGCTACCCCACGCCCCGGCGCAAATGCTAAAATCTCCTCCTATAACACCTGGCGTTTACGTTTACATGTCTTACCGCATTTTTTTTGACGGTGAGCCATCTTGGTCATGCAATGATTTTTTTCTGACCTTTTTTTTATTGCGAATAAGCAGTAGTGTTTTTTTTTTATTTTTCTTAAAAAAATGCATGTACTTTGTCGTGTATTAACTGTTCGTTGATTTAATGGCATTGTTAGGGAACACGTTTACCGCCGGGTAATGCCAATCGAGTTGACATTCCATTGGATTGAGCAAACTCTTTTCTTTGTTTAGTGTTTATTTGTCCAACAAGGGACTAATCCACAGTGCGTGGGGAATACTCGTGGTCATGTCTGAGTGCAATGATAACTGTTGAATCATGTATGGGGGCTAAGAAATGATGAGTTGCGATAAGAATCGAAAGCCAATTACTAATTTGCGGTATTAAAGCGTGTTCAATATAAAATTTCTTTCGCAATGTTTTGAGTACTTTCATATACTTGTGAGTATTACATGCACTATATACATTTTTAGTTCGATTATAGAGGTTTCACCTTGAAGTCATTTGCTTCTTTTCGGGTTACAAAAACTCCAACCTTATCCTCCTTATCTAACTACGCTATGCCCGCCCACCGTACACTGTTATATATTGTTAAGTGCCACAAAACCAGGATTTAATTTCCAAATCTAAACGCAAATTGATTTAATTGAAGTTCTGCATTAGTTTTATCAAGCATTACTGTGTAAATCTGGTTCATTTGATAAAAAAATAGTTTTATTTGATTGAAGGGTTTTAAGAGTGCTTCAAGAACACTCGCAAAATCATTAATAAAGCTTTATTTTCATAAGAGTGATTAATCCGGTTTGAAATAAATATTTAATTTATGGATACGATTCTCGACAAACATGTCAAATGGTCCTAAGTGCAAATGAGAGTCTTTCTTTGTTTAATTTTTCTTTCGATTATTACGGCGTCAGCATAAAACTTTTCAATATTGTTTCAGAATATATCGAAAAACACTGATTTCGATTAGCATATTATGCTAAGAGTAAATGAACAAACATATAAACGGACGAGTTATTAACGAAAGAGAAAGTAAACAAAGAGAAACTGTCATTTTCACTTCGGACCATTTGATATGTTTGGCTAGAATTGTAACTACCATAACTACCATACCGCTCTTGTAAAAATCGTAATACTTTTGAGCAAGAATAATTAGTTTTAATGAAATGTTACAGTGGTTTCAGTTAAAACCAATGACAACTAATTCGGTATGGTTACCTTTAGCATATAAATTGAATTGAACTGGTTCTTATTATTTTAAAGACATTTCTGGACGCGAAAGATGTTGCGGTATGCGATTTATTTGAAACATAACAATTGAAAACATATGCATAAATTATGGAATATTCGAAACGTTTTAATATATCCTATTCTTATAGCAAATAATATAAAATCAAAACTAATACTACGTTTTTTTTACTTTCCAGGGTTACGAAACGAGAACGGCCTCGCCCGATTATACTTGTCACCGGGACCCGAGACATACCGAATGGTTAAAAATCTGTACAACGGCAACGTTGACTTTGAGCGCGAGGTTCCCATTCTGGTAGACAGTATGCAGTGTAATATTATTCCTACCAAGGAGAACGTCCCCCTGGATGGCGTAATGCCTTCACCTATACCGGACCTTCATCCAGTCTGCGAAAACAAGGTAGTGACGGTTAAATTTCTCGATCCGAAATATGCTGCTGGTTTCGTGTTTCCATCTCGGAAATTGGAAGGTGCTCGCGATCAGCCTAAGGTGTTGAGAGCAGATGAGGGACCTGTAGTCGGATTCGGCCAACGGAAAAATCGGGGTGGTTTAGGAAGTGCTGGCCATCGAATGTTGAACCACTATACTGGAACCGGTATGAACCAGAGAGGCGGAAACAACAATTTCTCCAGGGGTGAGTTTAATTTCACTTTGACTTGTTACTTCTAGGCTGAATGATTTTATCTGTGGTGCTTGTTATAGGGGATGCTTTGAAACGCCAGCAGTAGCTAAGAGGCCGAACAGCTAGTGCTGGGGCTTAGCTTTGTGGCGGTCGTGACAATTTGCGTGTTGACGGCACAAAATTTGGCTCTTGCCGTTTTGATTGTTCCCGTTAGCCGGTCTTTGCGGGGGTTGAATCAAGTACTAGAGCACGTTTTGCTGTGTGACGGTTAATTATAATCACAGTGCTTTTCAAACGGGATGAGTTTCGGAAGAGGGAAAACGTGCGTTCAGTTTGGAATCCGGCTTGAGTACGTTTTGTGAATTGTGGTTGAAAGATTTATGTGACATTAATGCTGTTGGTTGAAATTTTGAAAATGGAAAAAAAAGTTTGAGCTGAATTTTTGTTTTGTTTATGTGGGATTGTTAGTGGTCAGTAGAATCGTAGCACATTAGCCCTGCATGTGTCATGTACTCTAAGAATCGACTGCGAAGTCTGACTAAATAGCAGGTCAAGTTCCGAAATGGAATGTAGTACCAAGGCAATGCCGTATTTTAAGTATCACAAACAATGTAACACAATCGCAAGTTTGAAGATGATAGGAGCATTCTTCAACTCGGAATTTTATTGGAAAGCCTGTTGTCAATATAAAGCTTAGGTTTATATGAGTGAAGAAGTTTTTAGACTTTTAGTGCTTTTATTTACCTTCAGTTAACTTCCCGCTTATTAATGGAATGTGTAATGTTTGCAAAAATCCATTGAGTTTATCCTTTTTTTCTTAAAAACTAGTATAGGATAATGGTTATATGTTCTTATTACTCTAATTTTTTTTAAATTTTATTGCGGACATTCAACAAATTGAGATACAGTTATTCCCCTTACAATTACATCATCAAACGATTGCCGATACAGGACACATTAGGGGCAGATTAAATTCATTGTACTTATTGGAAAATTACAGTTTGTAATACGAAAGAAAAAAAACAGTTGACTATTTAGCTTAAGGTTCAGGTTACCTTTTTTGAGCATGTGTTAGATTTGAACACTGGGTAGTATGGGTAGGAAAAATTGTGTTCAGCTTTGCCACCAGACTATCCATTTAAACATTTTCAAAACTCTAAAAGAAGAATATCAGCCGATTTATTAGATCACAACGATTCCAATTATACAAAATAGCTGCTGGAAAAACTATCGGTTTCGCTAAATGGTGCTTTTGAAAAAGTGGCTGTGATTTTTTGTCACACTACCACACCGTGCTGGGGTACGCAATAGAGATGGTCGGGTTTCAATTTTTTCGAACCCGAACCCGACCCGAACCCGAGAGCTTGAAAATTGAAAAACCCGAACCCGACCCGAGCCCGAAATTATAAAATTTGAAAAACCCGAACCCGACCCGAGCCCGAACATTTTAATACTTAAAAACCCGAACCCGACCCGTACCCGAGAATGAAAATTTTGTAAAACCCGAGCCCGACCCGACCCGAGAATTTTAAAATTTGAAAACCCGAACCCGACCCGAACCCGAAAATTTAAAATTTGAGAAGCCCGATCCGAATCCAACTTGCTAATATGGAGAATCAACCAAAGATCTCGAAGATTTTTAATTCTAGGCACCCGAGCTGGACCCTAGGCTCATCTAAGAATAGTAAAATCACTCGAATCTGAAGTAGCACCATACGCATTGAGTTATATCTGCATATGGCAAAACAAATCACTGCCGAGTAGAATCCGCATTTATATTTACTATTATTGAACGCCGAATTTGTAATGTTCTGAGAAACTTATAAATCATCGATATCTTAATCGGAAATTAAGTTAAATCGGCGGCTAACTCATGGGGAAACAAAAAGCTTAATGGTCACAGTTTCCAACAACCTTACCCGTTGTACTTAACCAAAATTTCTAATTTTTTATCAGAAACCATTCCTGCAAGGCAGTTTTGTATAATTTATTACATGTATTAAATTAAGCTATGGCAATTGGCAATTCGTATTCAACAGTTTACATGACGTCACCCACGTTACTGGTTGGAACGACCAGACCTGTATCGAAGGGTATCAATCAAGATTTTCTGACGTGTTCTTGATGTCCCAGCATTAGCGTTAGGGCGACCTATGATTGGGTATCTAAGTTATTTTATGCTTCAGATTACACGGTAAGCGCGCCAATAGAGATGCTTCGGCATCTCCAATGGAGCTCTCGGAACGACTCTACACTTTTAAAAATCCGTTAATGGCTTCAACAGAACACACAAAATTTTTGCGATCAATTCCTTAAGTTCGTGGAAATTCATGTATTTTCATGAATCCGGATCATGCAATTTTGAACTTTCGGGCTCGGATCGGGTGCGGGTTTTTCAAATTACAAATTATCGGGGTCGGGTCGGGTTCGGGTTTTGAACAAAACAACCCAACCACTTCATGACATAGAATAAAACTATCCAATTTAATAACATTTAGACATATTAGAGCGATTTTCGTTCTGGGGGACGAATGTACCCCACTAAACCGTTTACGTAGAGAAAAAGTTGCCGCCGCCTAAGTATCGGTTTTAAAGTACCTGTCGAAATATATATTGCATTATAGAAAGTTGAACCGATATTTTCCGATAAATTCCTGTTGACTTGGTTTATTACTAATTATCATGAAAAATAAATCGCAAAGAAATTTTAGATGTTAACCACGTATTGTTGAATGCTCTTTCATGAATGTTCGTTTAAAAATTAAATAATTCAGACAGTTTGCGAATCTGAATTGACGTAATTTTATGCAAGAAAGCAAAATACAATATTTGAGCACCAGAAAATACGACGAATTCTAGCGATTCAGAGGTGCTAACATTTGGTACGGTTATATGTGTCATCCATTCGTATCATGAAGTATAATTCAGTACTACAAAAAAGATTGCGTTTTGTGTATAGACGCATACAATGGTTGGGTTGTTTTGTTCAAAACCCGAACCCGACCCGACCCCGATAATTTGTAATTTGAAAAACCCGCACCCGACCCGAGCCCGAAAGTTCAAAATTTCAAAAACCCGGACCCGACCCGCACCCGAGAATTTCAAATTTGAAAACCCGGAACCCGACCCGAACCCGAGAAGCTTAAATTTACAGAACCCGAACCCGACCCGAAACCCGTCGGGTTCGGGTCGGGTCCGGGTTTCGGGTCCAAAAACCCGAACCCGACCATCTCTATACGCAACACAACTGCGCAATGCAAAAATCACAGCCACTTTTTCAAAGGCACCATTCAGTTAAGCCGATGGTTTTTCCAGTAGGTATTTTGCATGAATTGAATCGTGATCTAATAAATCGACTGATATTCCTCTTTTAGAGTTTTGAAAAGGTTTAAATGGATAATCTGGTGGCAAAGTTGAACACAATTTTTCTTACGCACACTACCAAGCCTTGAGGTAACTTGAGCCTTAAGATGCGTTTTTTTAAATTGTTGGGATTCCCTCGATTAGCTCATCGAACGACGGTTAGCAGTTAAGTTGAATTTTTCGTCGGTGCGATTGATAACTTCGTCAATGGTTTCTAAGATTGCATCGACATATCAAGGGTAACGGTTTAAGATTGGTTTAGCCTACCAATTTTGCTTCACCTGAAGGCGTTTACGATATGTTTTCGCACAGTTCATCCACTTAGGGAGACGTAAATACGTTTTTGCCTTTCTCATATAGAAAGGTTATCCAATCACTCTAAAAATCGTCAACCTAATCCCGGCCCGGAGGGCCGATTGTCATTTTCGGCAGGGTCCGGACCACCCGGATCCTCTTCCTTGATCCGCCGCTGGTTTCAAGCGATGTTTCAGTGTCGACACATGGCATTTCAAGATCGTGGCTGTCGATCCATTGTATGTATGTGCAAATCGTACTGAATATGTAATATTAATTTCCACCGTTGTATTGAACATAGCCAGCCATGGAATCGTAGTTTGGACAAATGAGAAAGGCACAATTGCACCACTAGGTGGATTAAAACAGGTTTTATCCTACACCGAGCAAAATTTACATTGAATTTCCATAAAAATGTCTTATGACTTTCAGACATAAGGATTTTAAATGGATTTTATAAGTCTGTCTTATGAATTGGAGGGGAAATTTTCCAAATCCATCTCTAATTATTTTCATAAGACAGTCTTATGCAATTTATAAAAATGTCCGAATGAACGCCATAGGTGCCCATTTATGAAAATTGCTGACATTTATAAGCAGAAAACATAGTAGAAATAATGATTTCCATAGAACAGTCTTATGAAATTCATCACAATGTTCGAATGAATGCCATAATTTTTTTATTTATGGATATTATTGCGCATTTATATAAAAAAATAGAACATGGCTGAAATTTCTCAAGCATTTTTGGTAGACAAAAAATCAACAGTCAAAATCACCTTGTTTACACCAACCGATATAACCCCACAAAATGAGCCGGATGAACTTCGTTTGACAATTCTCGGTGGTTTGTTTACATGGCAGTTACGTGAGTTTGAATATAACAGATGGGCACCCGTTGCACTCGAAATCCCGCAACTGACAAAATAAACAAAGCACCGAGAATTGTCGAACATGAACGTCATTCATCATTAGTTCATTCGTGTGGTCATCTTATAGAACTCAATTCGGGACAAATGAACCGGCAAGTGTAGATCCCTTCGGAAAATGAAGAGAAAACTCTCATTAAATATCAAAATTTGTACATAATGAGCAACGCTTCGTCAATATTTCCTGGGAAACTGGGCCTAGACAACTGGGAATCTGGACTTGACAACTGTTATAATGATTGTTACTTTCAAATGATTTCGAAAATTATAAAATACGCGTCAGACACTAATTATATGCACAACGTGTTTCATTTCAAATAATCGGATATCTTCTGCAAAAATCATAACCATGTAAACTGATTTAATGCTCATAGTAATTTATTGAATAAAATAAAAAACAATTATTTAAAATTTTGTTGAAATTTGGCTAAAAATCTCACTTCATCTGTTTCATAAGAAACAAATATGAACTTTTCACAAAAGTGACATTAATGAAAACAAAATATAATTTTATAGAATCAATAACAGATCTCATATGGGTTTCATGAGAAAAACTTATGAAATTCTTGAACGCATATATTGGAGCGAAGTCATAAGACTGTTTTATGAAATACATTATTTGTACGTCCATGGAGTGCATGAATAAAGATAGATGAATTCATAAGCCTGCCTATGACATTCCAAAACGTTCAATGGCATTGTCAGAAAGCTGGTTCATGTGCCGAGACTTATGAAATTCTCAGATGCTTTTTGCTCGGTGTACTCATTAGAAGCCGCTAGTTAGAGGAGCGTCTTGCCATCTTTGTTTAGGGCATTGGCTCAAATGGTCCAGTGATGATTGGGGCACTCGATTCTCAAACTTGCGTATTTCACCATCTACACGTCATTTATGTTATTGTATAAACTTATTGATAGTAATTTGTACGCAGTCTGTTGGTTGTAGGCTGAGTAATTAACGAAATAGTGTTAGGAAGGCCTAATAGCGTATGCCATCGAACATATATATTATTTTCAGTCTACTACGGAAAAGACTAAAATCTCAATATACAGCGGATTGAAGTTTGAGAATTGCTTCCTTAGAGCATTCGATTTACAAGTTTTGCAAGATTCGCAGTGTTAGTAGAATCAAAAGCACAGATGATACTAACATTGGGGGAAAATAGTAGAATGGTTCTTGATATGTGGGAAGTAGTGACGATTTTTTTGCCTAAGTCGCGCGTCGTTGGAATCGTGTTAGCTACTCGATCATACCGTTAGACTCAAATAAAATGTCTAGCTCGTGGAGTAGTAGAGGGGTGTTTTGGGAACCCCTCTCCACCCCTTAAATATTTCATTGAAATTTGAAAAACTGAAGATGTAATTGGTTCACGATACGGACATAGGGTAGTTTCACCGCCGGGAAATACCCGAGCAGATCGCAATAAAACTGATAGCTAACGGAAACGAGAGTTAAATTGCTCAAAAACAGGAACTAAATGGCTCACGAAAACCAGAGCAAAATGGCTCACTATCGGGGAATACCCCAACGGAGTTGAGGTATTATGAAGGTATCGATGTGTCATGTATCAAGCGAAGCTACTAGTCAAATGCAGAAAGCTCGTGGACAAAAGACTTTGTAATCACCAAAACTAACGGTGTCTTCGTGTGCAGGTGTAACGCACATTCAAGGTGGACAATGGAGCAGTTCGGCATAATGCTGGAGCAGTAAACCGAACAGTTGATCTGCCGAAAGCCGGTAGTCATTGGTGTTGACTTCAATGCCCGGGCTGTGGAGTGGAGTAGTTCAGTAACCAACACACGGCAGTGTGTCCTGCAGGAAGCTCTAGAGAAGTTAGACGTACGATTGTGCAATGAAGGTTCCGTTAGCACATTGCGGAGAGATAGGAAGTAGTCTATCATCGACGTTGATAGTACATTCTGCAGTCCTTAATTGTCGGTGAACGTGGACTGGAGAGTATGCGAGAAGTATACCTATAGCGACCACTAGGCCATTCGCTACCGTATCGGCCAATGGAACTCTGCAGCAGTACGGAGAACAACGACCGGCGAGCGAAATTGGAAGACAAAAGCCTTTAAAAAAGATCTCTTCGTTGAGGCACTTCGGCCGCGCAACGGGATTAAGAACGTTGATACGGCTAATCTAATAAGAAGGATTGTGACGGTTTGCGACTCCATAATGCCGCGAAAACTGAAGCCACGCAGTAGACGGCGTTCAGGTTATTGGCGAAGGAAAATAGGGGCAAACACGGACGATCGGCAAGTTACTAACGATGAGCTCGCAGAATCATCGAAGCGAATGAAATTATAGAAAACCCCCGGTCCAGATGAAATTTGAAACGTGGTGTGATCCTGGCACACCCGGACATGTTCAGGATGGTGCTGCAGAAATGTCTAGATGAAGGCAACTTCCCCGAAATGAGGAAGGTGCGGAAGCTGGTGATATTGCCAAAGCCAGGGAAGCCACGAGGCGAACCGGCCTCGTATTGGTCTATATGTTTGCTGGATACACTCGGAAAACTCCTGGAAATGCAAAGAAGCATCGATAGTGGATGCTATTCGGACATTGCTCGACAGTGCTGGGAAGGCATCAGGCAACAGAAGCGAAGAAGAGTTTGATACTGCGCTGTGCACAAGATAAATGTGAAGAACGCCATCAACAAAGCGCTGCACAGAATGAGGGTCCCCGACTATCTATGCCGGATCTTGAAGAGCTACTTCCAGAGCAGAGTGCTACTGTACAAGCGAACAAAAGGCAGAAGTCAATGCGAGTCACAGCGGGCGTTCCTCAGTGATCCATTCTCGGTCTAACTCCTTGGAACGGGATGTACGATTGACACTGCGGCTGCCCAGTGAGTGTTAATCGTGAGCTTCGCGGACAACGTTGCACTAACAGTCATAGGTAAGACACTTGAAGGAAAGGAGGTGCCGGTGACGGATACAATAGACGTGATCGAGAATTGGATGGACGGGATCAAGTTGTAGATAGCTCACCACATGGCGGAGGCGTTGTTGGTCAGCTACTGCAAAGCGGATGATGATCGACGTCGGAGGACATCGTAGCATACACTGAAGCAAATGGGAATGAAAATCATCGATCGGTTCAGCTTCAACAACCACGTCGACTACGCCTGCGAAAAATCGACGAAGGCAACGAACGCAATAGTGAGGACATGGCAAACGTCGGCGGTTCGAGAAGTAGCACGACACGTTCATCATCGATACTGCGATATGAGGTTCCTGCCTGGGGTGCAGGCTGAAAACCAAGCTGAACCGTGAAAAGCTGAACTGGACGTTTCAGCTAATGGTCGCACGAGTCACGAGCGCGTACAGACAATATCGTCGGAGGCATTATGCGTTATCGCCGGGATGATCCCCATCTGCGTCGTCCTGTCGGAGGATATCCAGTGCAACAATCGGAGAAACACCAGAAACGCGAAAAAGATGGTGAGAATCGATTCGATGGAGAGATGGCAGCAAGAATGGGACAATACGGAGAAGGGAAGATGGTCCTACCGGCTCAGTCGAAATCTGTTGACATGGGTTAATAGAAAGTACGGAGAGCTGAACTTCCACCAGACACAGCTCCTGTCGGATCACGGCGGCTTCTGGAAGTATCTTCAGCGGTTCGGGCACGCAACGTCACCGTTGTGCCCGGAGTGTGAGAACATCGAGAAAACACCGGAGCATGCGGTTTTCGAATATCTGAGGTTCGAAGCGACGCGCAGTGAGATGGTCGAAACGGGTTTCGTTCACTTTTCGCAGGTTCACTGTTCTTTATCATGACCTTACGGATTAAATTAAATATATATGGGGAAAAATCACTTAATATTATTTAGCTAGATAGGATTAAAATAAATATTAAAACGAACTATTAGATTTAAAAGTCAAATATAAAATCAATTATAATAAAATAAATTAAAAATTAACATGCATAAAATACATATAATAAAATTGCTTTAGCTAGATAGACGGCACAACGATCAAATTGAAAAACTCTACACAAACTAGGATTTATATTCAGCTCATGCAACACTACACGCCACAAACACCCATCAACACCCATACTCCAGAGAACTGAAGTTGATTTGGTAACCACGGCTGATCAATGGGAAATCGGAGGCAAGGTTCCGGGAAACTCGGCAACCGACTCGATCATCACTTGGACTTGGAACAGCAAACCATCCACACGGCTTTTGGAGAAACTTATTGAAGTAATCAATGCGAAGTTAAGAAAAATTATAAAAAGTTTATATTACAAATATCAACCTTGAAATCGTGGAAACCATCATCTTGAACGAGTGTTTGCCGTAACAACCGTAGCACAATTACGGGTCGCATATCGAATTGCGGTTTTCCGGAGGTAA
The DNA here is from genome assembly GCF_030247195.1 of Topomyia yanbarensis. NCBI lineage: Eukaryota > Metazoa > Arthropoda > Insecta > Diptera > Culicidae > Topomyia > Topomyia yanbarensis. The sequence goes on along the minus strand of NW_026683713.1, from coordinate 358,692 downwards.
AGCAACCGATCCGCGTGCTTCAGAGTTTCAGCGAGACGACAAGTTCGAGGGAGAAGCGCACGAGTTCCCGAACCAGCCTGTTACCACCAAAAAGGTCATCAGGGCTACGGAAGAGGATCGCCTTGGTCTGAGTTGGAGTCATCGGAACCAGAACCAAAAGAGGACGACGGCAACGGCAGGTGCGCAACGGGCCCACACACTCCACACCTACACAATCCCTGTAAGTAATCATTTGTACCAAAGTAGGGCATAAGGGACGTTAGGGACCTTGAGGATAGAGTGCCAAATAAAACGACGGTTAGGATCAAAAAAGTGATTTTCCCCCTTTAAACCTTGAGAAACCGCACGGCGAGGATTGTGCCGACCCTGGGGTTAGGGTAGAGTTCCGTGCGACTGAGCGGGCGGTAACGAAGGAAGTTACATTTTGGCGACCAACGAAAAATATTCCCTATTTTTCGAGGTTAAGCGAGGGGGGGATAACGATAATGACCATCGTTTTCGCCGGTGTTACTGGTAATTGATCCCAGATTCAGCAAAAATTGATAGATAACGCCATTTCAAATCTAGCGCGAAGTGGATTTAAAGAATATATAATAATCGAACAGATTCCGACGAAGTGTAGACCACGTGTGTGAATCGTGACTAAATACGGAGAAAGTAGCTATTAGTTCCAAGCCTCTAGCCTATTTAAAGAACACACGGATTTTTCAACCAAACGATTGAAATAAAACACCATATAAAACGATAAATTTATTTAGATTAACAAATTTGATGAAAATTGTACACGTGCTCAGTATCAGTGAAAACCCGATTATTCCTTCTGTGAAATTACTTTTTTTTTCTCTTAGTGTAAGCATAGAAAATACTGTATAATGGACCGTTTCATCATTCAGTACTACTGTTTGAACGTGTCGCATTTGTTGGCTGATGAACTGACGTATGAGTTGGTCATCCGTAAAATCGAAGCACATTCCGAACCACGAGGTGTGCAGGAAAGAAAATGTAGAGCTGAGCTGAAACGAGAAAAACAAGAGAAGGCAACAGAAATCGAATACGAGAAAGGTTGGGAATCTCTATTAGATGAACTTGAAACGTGTGCGAATAGGATAGCAGAAATTAGGCATGTGTTAGAAAACAGGCAAGCAAAAAAAGTACCGGATCAAAGACTTAAATCCAGACTTCTTCATTTTCTCTTCCGCACGCTGCGAATCAAAGCGCATGCGATTGAAGAGCCTGATCAAAATACCGTCTCTGATTTAGCAGGACAGTGTGTGAGACTTTTGAATGACTACTATTCAATTTCGTCTCCATACCCCGAAGTTCGAAGAGTAGAAAGCGATTTGGTAAATAATAGCATACTCAGAATGCAACACGCTCACCCAGAAAGCGAAAATTTAACAGAACCCCCTAATCAAAACGAACAAAACGATACCCAACATCCCGACAACCCCGTTGATCTTGAAATTCAGGAAAATGACGATTGGGAAAACGAAAATGAACCACCCGAATCACCACCCCACCGGGAGGCGGATGAACTAAGCAATGACGATGAAGAGGCCGGTGCGTCCGGTATGCAACCAGTAGAGAATGAGAATACTAAATTGCAAGAAGAGAACAGACAGTTGCGGGAAATGGTAGAACAGTTATTGTCTCGAATGGAGCTTATAGAAGCCGACAAAAAATAAGAAAACAAATCCAGAACAATCGAAAAACAGTACTCAATTGAACAAAACTTTGGGAAATGACCAATCAAATGAATCGAATCTTTCCGGTCAACCAAAACCAAAGTTCTCTTATAAAGAATTCTTGGATTGGTTGGCTAAGGACCAAAAATTTCCAAACAAGATTTCTGCCAATAAGATAAAAACCAACTTATTACCACCTTCAAAACCACTCAAAGGTGAACCTATCGACCGAGAGTATTAAGCGACTTCCTATACACAAATGGAAAATTCGTTACGATGGTACAGACGGTGGACATAGGTTAAATGAATTTCTTAAAGAAGTTGAGTTCAATGCGAGATCTGAAGGTTACACAGAAGAAGAACTTTACAACTCTGCTTACCATTTGTTCCTTGGTAAGGCAAGATCATGGTATATGGAGGTGAATGAACATAATGAACTTCAAACATGGGCACTCTAGTGGATGAATTCAAGCGTGAGTTCCTTCCTCCAGATTTGGATTATCAGTACGAACGCCAAGCACATATGCGAAAGCAAGGTGCAAGGGAACGTTTTCAAGATTACTACTTGGACATGACTCGTATATTCCGTAGTATGACAACTTCTTTGGATGAATCGAAGAGATTTCAAATTCTCTTTCGCAATCTCCGCTCCGAATAAGAAAGTGCAATGCTTGCTGCTAATATTACTACGATCGTCCGAATGAGAGAGTTCGGAAAAAGTTTCGACTCGATTAACTGGCAGTGGTATATTAGAAATGACAAAGACAGCGGTGGAGGTTTAAGAGGAGGTGATAGGCAAGTGAATGAGATAGAGACAGATAAAAGATCACAGGGTAAGAATAACTACCGGCAATGGAAAAAGGGAGAGAACTTTCCAAGGGAATTCAGAAATTCAAATAGACCTTCTAATTTTCGAAACGATTCATCGGATCAAAAACAAAATTATAAACAGCAGTCTACAGATAGAAAACCTACGGATCAAAAAACCGATAGTAATCAAAGAAAAACAGACGATAGTAAACCTGGCCCAAGTAAAAATTTCAACTCTCTAGAAAAGGTGTTGAAATCATATGTTCCAGTCAAAAACGGAACGTGTTTCAATTGCCACGATTTTGGACATAATTTTCGCCAATGCAAGCAGGAGAAGCAAACCTTTTGTGAAGTTTGCGGTTTTCCCGGGTTTATTCAGAAAGATTGCCCGTATTGTCCAACAAAAAACGCAGAAACGACTGCTCACTGAGGCAGAGTAGTCAAGGTGCTTTACCTGTAAGTCCTCCTATCAACGAAATTGTAGCTACCAACGACATTCTCACTCAGCTTGGTTACCAACGAATTGCTCATTCACGATGTGAGGAGGAGGTTAACACTATATTTCTTCACCCATATGGAGATAATAGGCCATTCGTTCGAATCGAACTGCTCGGAATTAAGCTGGTAGCGTTGTTGGACAGTGGGACGAATCGAAATATTCTAGGAAAAGGTTCAGAACGCTTAGTGGCGAATCTAAACCTGAAATGTTCACCATCCGACTTGACATTGATAACTGCCGAAGGCAATCCAGTAGCTGTGTCAGGAGAAATAGAAATTCCAGTATCATTTAACGGATTAACGAGATTCGTTTCTTTTGTTGTCGCTCCTTCTCTAAATCGGCAGTGCTATCTCGGTATGTCTTTTTGGGATCAATTCGGTATTTACCCTTCACTTCGTGATTCGTTTATCGAAACAATAGATGAGTCCGAAGAGTCTGGGGACGATCAACCGAACTTGTCTCCGGAAGAACAAGAAGAGTTAGACAAAGTCAAATTGTTATTCCTTATTCCTGAACCTGGCGACATTGGTCGTACCCATCTTCTATCGCACACCATTGAAATTAAAGAAGAGTATCGCGATCACGTTCCGATACGTAAGAACCCATACCCCTGGAGTCCACAAATCCAGCAGAAAATTTACAATGCGTTAGATAACATGATTCGCGACGATATTGTAGAGACATCGCGATCTGCATGGGCGCAGCCCGTCGTGCCAGTTTCCAAAAGGGACAGCGATGCTGTTCGTTTATGTCTTGACGCGAGGAAACTGAATGAGCGCACTAAGCGTGACGCTTATCCACTCCCGCATCAAAATCGCATCCTTAGTAGATTAGGGTCATTTAAATATTTAACGACAATCGATTTAAGTCAAGCATTCTTGCAAATCCCTTTAAGTCCTGAATCGCGACATTTCACCGCTTTTTCCATCCCTGGTAGAGGGTTATTTCAGTTCAAGCGTTTACCTTTTGGGCTGGTGAATAGTCCGGCGACGCTGAGTAAATTAATGGACATCGTACTGGGATTTGGAGAGCTAGAACCGTATATATTTGTATATCTAGACGACATTGTTGTCGCGAGCAAAACTTTTAAAGAACATGTTGAAAAACTGAGAGAATTAGCTAAAAGGTTGCGGGAAGCTAATTTGCGAATCAACCTGATAAAATCAAAATTTTGTGTGCCGGAATTACCTTATTTAGGCTATATTTTATCAAAAGATGGACTGAGGCCCAATCCGGATCGCGTCCATGCGATTGTCGCGTATGAGGTGCCAAAGTCTGTTCGTGCGTTGCGCAGATACCTCGGTATGGTAAATTATTACCGACGGTTTATTGACCAATTCAGCGCACTCACAGCCCCTCTAACTGATCTGCTGCGAAACCGACCCAAATCGGTGCAATGGACCAAAGAGGCTGATGTGGCATTCCGAGCAATAAAAGAAAAGTTGATTAGCGCTCCCGTAATGGCGAACCCAGACTTCACTCTCCCATTCACAGTGCAGACCGATGCGAGCGACCACGCAATAGCTGGCGTTCTAACGCAGGTCCAACACGGTGATGAGAAGGTAATCTCTTATCACTCAGAGAAATTGAAAGGCGCTGAACTTAATTATCACGCCGCAGAAAAAGAGGGTTTAGCAGCACTCAGGTGCATCGAGAAGTTCAGGTGTTATATCGAGGGAACCCAATTTATGTTGGTCACCGATTCCTCAGCGCTGACCTTCATAATGCGGTCTAAATGGAGAACCTCATCTAGATTATCTCGCTGGAGTATCGAACTGCAACAGTACGATATGGTACTGAAACATCGAAAAGGGAAAGATAACATCGTACCAGATGCTTTATCACGGTCGATGGAGATATCTGAAATTGATGCCAAATCTGAATGGTATACACGATTATTCGTAGCAATTCAGAGCGAACCTGAAAAATATATGGATTTTAAAATCGATAATAACAAAATCTATAAATATGTGTCTTCGCAAACCGATATGTTAGACTACGTTTTTGATTGGAAATTATGTGTTCCTGAGTCGAAACGAATTGAAATCCTTATCAAAGAACACGATAATTCCTTTCACATTGGGTACGAGAAAACCGTCGAGAAAATCAAAAAACGGTATTATTGGCCTCGAATGACGGCCGACATTAAACGGTACGTTTCGAATTGCGAAACATGCAAAAGGATCAAACACTCAACTACTTCGGTAGTGCCGGAAATGGGAAACCAGCGTGTCACCACCAAGCCATTCCAGATCCTCACGATGGACTACATCCAATCTCTTCCAAGAAGTTCTCGAGGTAACGCGCATCTACTGGTCCTTATGGATGTGTTCTCGAAATTTTGTCTCTTGACTCCTGTTCGGAAGATTTCCTCAGCTAGTGTTTGTGAGATTCTAGAACAGCTTTGGTTTAGACGACTGGCTGTTCCCCAGTACATAATTTCCGATAATGCGACAACTTTCCTTTCGAAAGAGTTCCAAGGACTACTTTCCAAATATGAAGTGCAACACTGGGCAACTGCAAGGCACCATAGCCAAGCTAATCCCACAGAAAGACTGAATCGAACGATCAACTCGATGATCAGAAGCTATGTGCGAGAAAATCAGAAATTATGGGATACACGAATCTCGGAAGTAGAGTTTGTTTTGAATAATACAATTCACTCTACTATTAAATATACTCCTTACCGAGTGATCTTCGGTCACGAAATACCAACAAAGGGTTCGGATCATCGACTCCAACCGGTCGATGAACTTTCAGAAGAAGATAGAATGGGACGGATGAAGAATATAAGTCGAGCAGTTTACGAAAGGGTAGTCGATCATCTTCAGAAAGCGCACGATGATACGAAGAGGAAGTACGATCTAAGGCACAAAAGATACTCCCCGACATTTAGTATCGGTCAGAGAGTGTTCAAACGTACGTTCCGGCAGTCATCAGCTGTCGATAACTTTAATGCCAAGTTGGGCGAAGTCTATGAACCATGTGTGATAGTGAAAAAAAAGGGAACGTGTTCTTACGAAGTCAGCGATTTGAAAGGGAAAAGCCTAGGTGTGTTTTCCGCTGGCGATTTAAAAGCCTAAAATAAAAAGAATAGTGCATTAGTATTATACGGCGGCGAGTTTTGTGATAATTAAACGTGCGATCTTTGTTACGTGTCATCTAGAGATCGATACGTTGGCAGTTTTCCGAGTTTTATTCCGCTATGCGAGCACTGTGCACGATCAAGGTATGTGTTTCCCGGGAGTAATGAAACGAAAGCTTGAGGTGAGCAATATTTTTACGCTTACAATAGGTACCTAAATTGAAAAAAAAAATACAGTTGTTGAATGATTAATCATTACGATTTCACTATGTGGATATTATTTACCGCTAAATACAAGATCGTTGACTTTTTTTTGATCTTGTTGAAGCAAATGTTGAATATCGACCAGTGAAATGATGCTCAGCGTTCTCGCAGGTTACGATTGAGAGGACTAAACTTTTGATGCACATGGACACTATTATAAAGAATATCATCTTATATCCCTTTGGGGATCAACATCTTCCCTAATTAATTTAAATACTGTTAATTACACGCACAATTTTCATCAAATTTGATTGGCTTCGGTTTAAGAACCAGCCAAACGCACGATCGACGACATTTACCCGTAAAAGTGATCATTGGCCAATTGTTCTCAACGTGATAGTGTTCGTCTTCTTTGCCGGCAAAGCAGGCTGTTCTTAAACCCAACCGAATCGAACCCACCATACCGCTGATCAATATTTCCTTTTGTTATATCAGCTAATTATATATGTGTTTGCTGTGTGTTCATATAAGTCTATCTCACGATCGATCATTCGAGATCAGTGAACGTACCCCGCGCGCGATAATTAGTGTTAGAAGATTTGTCGGAGTGCAAATCGATTGCATCCACAGAATGTATCAATTCACATGACTTTTGTGTTGTGAATAATGTTCCGGAACTGTAAATAGTTATTTTCTTTGTTTTTTTTGTATATTTATAGTTAAAATCGAATAAATTAATAATAAGAATATAGTGATGTTTGGTAATTATGACAATTGTGTTGAATTAAATGTTAAATCCCCTTTATGGTATTTGTAATGTTGGTTCGGTCAATATTTGCTGAGTAATTGGGTACAGGTGCGGCATTACGCTGTGTTTCTAGAAGTTTTCCTTCAAAAAATTATTAATTACATTAATAATTTTTTCCCCGAGCGATCTGGTAGTGTGACCTTTCGTTCACTTTTCGCAGGTTCACTGTTCTTTATCATGACCTTACGGATTAAATTAAATATATATGGGGAAAAATCACTTAATATTATTTAGCTAGATAGGATTAAAATAAATATTAAAACGAACTATTAGATTTAAAAGTCAAATATAAAATCAATTATAATAAAATAAATTAAAAATTAACATGCATAAAATTCATATAATAAAATTGCTTTAGCTAGATAGACGGCACAACGATCAAATTGAAAAACTCTACACAAACTAGGATTTATATTCAGCTCATGCAACACTACACGCCACAAACACCCACCAACACCCATACTCCAGAGAACTGAAGTTGATTTGGTAACCACGGCTGATCAATGGGAAATCGGAGGCAAGGTTCCGGGAAACTCGGCAACCGACTCGATCGTCACTTGGACTTGGAACAGCAAACCATCCACACGGCTTTTGGAGAAACTTATTAAAGTAATCAATGCGAAGTTAAGAAAAATTATAAAAAGTTTATATTACAAATATCAACCTTGAAATCGTGGAAACCATCATCTTGAACGAGTGTTTGCCGTAACAACCGTAGCACAATTACGGGTCACATATCGAATTGCGGTTTTCCGGAGGAAAAGCAACCGATCCGCGTGCTTCAGAGTTTCAGCGAGACGACAAGTTCGAGGGAGAAGCGCACGAGTTCCCGAACCAGCCTGTTACCACCAAAAAGGTCATCAGGGCTACGGAAGAGGATCGCCTTGGTCTGAGTTGGAGTCATCGGAACCAGAACCAAAAGAGGACGACGGCAACGGCAGGTGCGCAACGGGCCCACACACTCCACACCTACACAATCCCTGTAAGTAATCATTTGTACCAAAGTAGGGTATTAGGGACGTTAGGGACCTTGAGGATAGAGTGCCAAATAAAACGACGGTTAGGATCAAAAAAGTGATTTTCCCCCTTTAAACCTTGAGAAACCGCACGGCGAGGATTGTGCCGACCCTGGGGTTAGGGTAGAGTTCCGTGCGACTGAGCGGGCGGTAACGAAGGAAGTTACAGGGTGGATCGAATATCAACCCGAATAATGTCATTTGCAGAATGACAAGCGTAAGCACGTGGAACACGATCGACAGAGTGGTGACACAGATCATGACCACCTTACAGTGGAAATGGCGCGATGAACAGCGAGCAACAGTTTCGGGAGAGCAATCACCGTCAAGGAAACTCTCCGCCGGAATAGGCTGGATCCACCGCCTGGGACTAGTCAAATAGACAGCGACAGAGCACCGGGGTATGGATCGTCGGAGTGCCAGTAAACTGGACGCCACGCTCCACCCGGAATCGCTGGACTGATTACGGCGCCCGAGAGATATATAGCGAAAGCCAAAGAAGAAACTATCGGGAGAATTTTCGCTGGGGAGCTCTCGGTCGACGTAAACTAGAGACACCGCTGGGAACTAGACTGAGTAGACCGCGACTAAACATCACCAGTTGTGGGTCATTAGGGCACCATCGAACCGGACGCCCTACTCCATCGGAATTGCCGAACTGACCTAGGTACCTGACTGGTTGGCTCGGTTTCGCGAGAACTCTGGTCGGGTAATTCTTCGTCGGAGTAGGCCAGGTCCATTATCGGGGACTAGACCGAGCAGTTCACAAACAAGTCGGGTGCTCGGCGAGGAAGTGGTGCTAAATGGAACATGAGCTCAGTAAACTAGGCAATCCGATGTTTACCGCCGAGATTGTCCTCGTAGGGGAAGAGCACTAATTCTCGACTCACAGTTAGCTTTCCTACTGCCATACAGAAATTGCCACGTTGTGTGGATGGTGGAAAACTGGTAGTGTGTCGAGTAGGTGTGCTGTAACTCTACTGATAGAATTAGCTACTAAGTAGTTGGATCGGAGTGTGTGCTGTGCACATAAAAAACATCTCCCCAAAGCAATGCCGTTAGGTAATGCGAGGAGGAAGCAGGTTCCGTGCGTCAGTAGATGTTTTAGCGAGCATTTTTTCTGCTCTCTGGTCCAGCTTCTAGTAAGCAGAAAGCGAAAGAATCCTGACTCATTTTCGATCATGCGCATATGGTAGGGAGTTCCGGGAATATTTGGACCTACCTAAGCAATACGCCCTTTTAGGTAGATAGATGTGAAAGAATTTGTCGGTCGAAGGCGTAATTGTAAATTTGAAACCTCAGGTACATTTTAGAGCCATAACAATGCATTTGAGCCACTCCATGGCCGCGCTAGGCGACGATTTGCAAAACTACGTTTGTCTATTCTTTTACAATGTAATGATAGTTCGGACCTTCCTCCAGGCAGTTTATAGCGTCTTTTTTGCAATGGAATTATGTTTATCTATGAAATCTTTAGTGGAGAAACGCCTTAAGAAGTAAAGAAAAAATAAATGGTGCTAAAAATAATAATCTTGGTAGTCACGGCTATCGTTTGGCGCATCATGTATTGTCTTTGTGTGGTGTGTGCAACCGTGTGCGTAGCCGCAAGCCGCTGAACGGTGGTTGATGGAATCGAGGGTCCGAATTGCCCCGTATGCTCGTTTCGCATAAAAGTGGTGAGCGTCTTGAAAATATCTGTGTTTTCACACAAACAAAAATCATTCTCTAAGATAGGATATTTGTTACTTTATTCACGGTTTTACCATTAGAATGATTTTTGTTTTGAAGATGGCGAAAAAATGAAACACGTTGTATTTCCTTTCTAAAAAAACTTATCTGTCAAAATCAATGCTTTGCTTCCACAGCCAGAAAGTCTTACGATTTTTTGAGAAATCGAGGGGGTCTGAATTACCCCCACGGTCCTTATATATAAGGCTAACAATATAGTTTTTGTTTATAACTGATTTGTCTTAGAATATTTATCCATGGGGGTGGGCATAGCGTATTGTTAAATCGATTGCCTTGTACGCAGCGCACCTGGGTTCGAGTCCCGACCCCGCACATAGGATTAGAAATTTTCCATAAGAGATTTTTCTAGCCCAAAGAGGCGAATGACCTTAGGGTAAAAAAAAAAATATAAATATATATCTAAATAATAAAAAAATATCCATCTTTCAAACTTGATCTTTCGCATATTTTAGGGGCTGTGTATACGCTAAACATTTAAGTGACTTGTGAAATTTTTTAAAAAAAGATTAAAATATTTCAAAAACATAGGAGATTAAACTAACAAATCATGAATATAAATCACACTACTCTGCCAGAAAAATCCGATACAAAACACGTGAGTAAAATATCACGATAACGTGAATATAAATTAGGAAAATCGTGACTAAGATACTGAATATTAATCGCGCTACTCTGCTGCAAAAATTGGATAGTAAAATCGTGAACAATACGTCTCGGTAATGTGATGAAAAATTACGAAAATCGCGACAAAGCTCCTGAAATTGTGAACATCGTTCAAATATCGGTTCTCGGTTCCTTTAGTCGATCGATACACTTCATATAAACCAGTGTATCCCCAAATTATGAACTAGAATCATAATAAAAACTAAACATGTCCAAGGAACATCCACAAATAACCCAACCAACATTGGAATGCAACGCCATTGAGTTCTTGTCGACCGGTCTCATGAACACTAATGTAATTTATTGGTTGGAAACAATCCCATTTGCTTTTGTCGTCTTTGATTTTTTTCCACCAGCTAGTGATGTAGTATTTGTGTCATGTGACCTGTACGTACATGAGCCGTAGAAAAGTCTATGTGTATTTTTGGTGCGAACTAGTTTTTTGAAAACAAAAATATTTTCATGAATACTAGGTTTAATATTCATAATTTCAGGGAATTTGTTCACGATTTTCGTAAATCGTTCAAAATCGTGTGGGAGAACTATATTTTGATTCTGCAGTCTAGTCTAGTCTAGTCTACATATACACAGCCAATACATGTAGGGATCCTGGAAAATTGTAGATGTTCGTCTACAAAAAAAAATTAGCTCATTCCTGAAGGGCTGTACAAAAAAAGCTACGAATAAGGTGTTAGCGGATCATATTGACCCGGATTTCGAACTCAGTTTAAAGATACATTTTCAACCAAATCTATATGAACTAGTACTTAAATTGTTTGTTAGAGTTTCAATTTTCAGTTTCTGATGGATATTATATTATTTTTGACCTGGTTGGTCAGTGGGAATCGGTGCCGAATGAGGTCATGTTTTGCATCCATAGATGTATGCAGAACCGTCATCATAAATCACAGGTTTATTGACAGAATACTAATTATAAACAAAAGCAAAACAAAAATGAGAATGTATATATTAAATTTGGACATGATACGACCGATCTTGGGTGTTCCGGATTAAGATTCCAATACCGATTCCGATTCAAACGACAATGTGGTCAATCGAAGAAAGTGATCCCAAAAATTTGTAATATGCTTGAAAGTTTATATAAAATCCCATTTAAAATAATATTGATACTCTGATTCAAATACTGACCCTGAATTCTAAGTCTGGAAATCATCTGGAATATCCGGAAAATTCGTAAAACTGGCTATTTCACGAATCTAGTTCTAGAATTCTGAAGTTTTTTCGAAAACATTATGGAGTGAAAGGTGGTCACATAAAGACCATCCAAAAAATCCGGAACATTGGCTGAACTGATCAATTCATAAAGGTGGTCTTAGAATCAGGTGATTTTCTAGGACTAGATTAATGAATTGACCAGTTGTGCGGATGTTCCGGATATTCTGGTTTATTTTTACGTAGAATCTAGGGTCAGTATTTGAATCAGAGTATCAATATCATTTTAGATTGGATTTTATATAAAGCTTCAAGTATATTACAAATTATTGGGAACAGTTTCATTCATAGACCACATTGTTGCTTGATCAATATTATGAGAAATATTATTGCAACGCCGGAATCGGCATGGGAATCGTAATCCGGGACATAAGAGATCGGTTGTATCATGTTCAAATTTATTATGTACAATCTCATCTTTTTGTTTGTGTTTATTAGTATTCTGTCAAAAAACCTGTGATTTATGATGACGGTTCTGAATACATCTATGGATGCTAAACATGACCTCATTCGGCACCGATTCAAACTGACCAACCAGTTCAAAAACGGTAATATCCACCAGAAACTGAAAATTTAAACTCTAACAAACAATCTAACTTTATCGATTTTGTTGGTTATTTTCGGCAAATTTGAGACTAAGAGAAACGAAAGCAATGAAGTTGAAAGACGGATAGGTATTCTAGAGCGAATCAGTTATAAACCAGGACTAGGAAAACTAGAACTAGGCAGGCTCATATGGAAATGATCGAAAGGAAATGTGAAAAATTCTTTGCCTTCTGCTAAGTAGGAGTTGGGCGTTGCACCCAAGTCTACCGCATGGTCTATGGTAGAACATAACCCCCCCCCCATTCTCATTGGGCCTATAAATAACGCATGGAAGCTCAAAACAAATTTGTAAGAACGGTTTGCATGATGATAACCCTCTCCTAGGTAAACAAGACAAATTTGACGATGATTGAAAAGTCCTCAAAAATCCGGCACTACGCATGGAAGGTACAATGGGAATAATGCGATTGTTTTCCAATGCTTACCTCATTCATCTATAGCTATGCCGGCTCACACGCACCCAAATCACTATCGGTAGGCTAGACAAACGTTTACAAATGGATTTTCCATTGCCGTATCAACCATCAATGTCTTTTACCAGGAAGCGACAGTGCAGTGGAAAGGCGCACACGCACGTTTGCATTCATCTCCGATATGTGGGATTCCTTTATTTTGATCCCACGTAAAACAAGATTGCTTCGCAGATAATGATAGGTTCAATTAGGCCTACATAAGTACTATTATCTGAGTGCTCGCATCTTTCGTTATGCTTGTTCATCCTTTCAGGCTATTCCTTGCAGGTAGAAGTGTACGAACCAAACAACAAGAAGTTTTCATTTCTTTTCTCTTCGAACCCAATATTTATGCTGTTGGGTGTTCTGGCGAATTAGTGGAATCAGTGGCCCAAAATGCACCCGGAGGCGTTTTTGTTTTGGTTTTTACAAACAAAGGTTAATGGAAGTTCAATCGGTGTTGAGTTGGTGTTAAATTACATGCCTTCGAGCTCAGTATCGATATGATGCATTCGACATGATATGCTGTAGTCGAACCGAATCGCTTTTTGTTTATTGTAGGACTTTTTTTTATTGAACCTTTGTAGGCGTTACATGTTTAAAATAATTATCGACACAAGACTACAAAGAGGATTAGAATATGTCTTTGTTATTATCCAGTAGCTTTCTTTAGGTAATTCATGCATTTTCATGCATCGAACATGTATTAATGTGTGATTTGTACCGTAACAATGGAGAGTCCTTTCCTTCGTCGTATAACATTCAGGTCGATGGTAAATCAGTTATCTAATTAATATGTCAATAATCAATTGAGATTCAAAATGATTTTTAATTGCCTCCGTCTCGTGTCATTTTCAAATACTAGATTTATGGATTCGAATCGACTTCGTTTTTACTGTTGAATCGAGTCAAGGTGAATATTTTCATCCTCCCGGTGAAAGATGCTCGCATGGCAGAAAATCTCAACTCCGTCCAATGTTGCAAAACTTGTCTCTCGGGACGGACCGAGATCCCCGTAGCAACATGCTGCAGTCTAATCAGCCACTAAAAAGAATCATTCTCTTCTAACTATAATGGAATCCTTTAACAATTACTTTCTATTAATTCCCTGTGCATTTATTGCTCCCCTTATAATAATTCTTGATATCCATATGCTCCCGCTCGTTAACAGGGCAGACAAGTAACATACTATCAATAGGTTTAAAGTTTCCGATTGCTTGGGCACTTGAACAGGCATTTAAGCGGATCTAATCCGACACATTGAACGCGTATTTGGTGGGCGGCCATTGTTCCTCACGGAAACCCGCGATCATCCTCCACGTGCTGGCGATGTTTTGCGGTAGAGTATAATTACAGCCTTTAAACTCGAGTGACCACTTTGTTCACTTCCGACATCTGCCAGGGGGTTTCGATTGATGACCGATTGGTGTACCTATATCATTCGTATATCGAACGCCAACTGTCAATACTGGG